>NC_142839.1:1818181-2121212 GCF_061612785.1 Hesperophylax consimilis | reverse complement strand
TTTACCACTTTTACAATGTGTCTCTGATTAAGAAAAAAACGATTAGCAAAAATTTATCCAATCTTACAAAATAATTGATTTTTAGCGGGGAATCGACTCTACACCATTTAAAAATAAAAATCTTTAAATTTATTTATGATAATGTGTTAGGGCACCCACAAACAAGAAACTATTTCTACGCAGTCGCCGTCTTCAAAGTGAGTGTGCACATGAGAGACTTAAGTTGCATCAAATATTACTTAATATAAAATAATAATACAAGATCACTAATGTATGGGTAGTAAGTACATAGAGGAAATGTGGCAGTATGTGTAAAATTTTAGTTCGAAATTCGAAAAGTCTCTGACTTTAGATATAATCGCTGCCAGCAGCCGCAACTAAAAAGTCTCGTGATGGATTTTTATGCAACACGACTGTCTCCGCAACTAAAGTCTCTCGTCTGCGGGGGCTCTTTCTGTATTAGGTAAAAAAATTATTGAAATCCTTTTTGTAAGAACCTAAATATAAGTGGAACACACGTGAAATAATCTCAATACAAACATAAATCATAATTATGTGTTTCACATCATATAAATAACACAAATATAATGGCTAGGTATATGGAAACATTAATTTCAATAGATATCTTATCTTCATCAAATATGTTTACTTACATAAACAATAATTAAGTTACACGAAAAATTAATATTCAGTTTGAGGTGAATTTTAAAAAAGTTTAACTAAATGGCTTATCATTAAATATTTTTGACACGCTACGTACCTGCTACGAGTATAAATAAAGAACCCGATGTACGATGTATTTTAATCATTCAAGTGTAATAATAATAATGACTTCGTTTACGACTTATTCACATAGCAACAACGCAGTGAGCGACCAATCGCAACGCACCGTATACTTTTAATGTGGGCATTAGTTCACTTAAGGGCGCAGTTTAGCTAAAACAATGCCCTCCACACACAGCAGACGACTTTACAAAGGGGCGCCTGTGAACCGTGAATGGCGACATATTATTACAAATAATTCTGCGTCTGGGGCGCGAGGGCGGTTTAGCTCCGACAAATTAGCGAGGGCGGCAGATGAGCTCTCTTTTATTGCCCTGGGCGGCGGCGATAGGCGGCGGGCGGCTCCTTATCAATTCATTCCAGAGATACTATTATGGGGAGCTTCAACTATCGTGATTTATATCAACACTGCAACTCTCCTTTGTTGCCCGCTACAGTCTGTAGTCGGGACAAATACTATGTAGGGGAGGTCTGAAGCGGTTATGGAAAATAATAAAATAGAGAGGGGTGGTAATTAGGGCTGTTTGTTTGCGCAAGAAAGAGTTACACACTTGTGAATTTGTATATACGTGACTGATATAAATGATTTATCGATTATTTTATAACTACCGTGAAACTTGGGTAAACCCGTGGATAACAAGTAACAAACTACCGGCTACATACTGATATGTAATTAAAGATATGTTCCGTTAGATATAGCACAACTTAAAGCGAAACACGATGAGTAACAAAATATGTTCATAAATGGTAATTTGTTTTATTTTAATATTTACACAAAGTTTATTTTGCTTTCTAAGAAAATGTACTTGAATAGGTATGATTGATTTTAGACGCCACTAATCGCAAGTTAATCTAATAATATTGGTTTATTATATTATTTGAGTACCATTAATGGGATAACTAACACCTGACCATAGTGGTTTGTTAAGTTTGGTGCCTTAGCAGGGATACCCGGGTTCATGGGGAGGTTTGGCCTAGTCTGCCCAATAACTATCGTTACTAAGTTTGTACTTACAGTTTTTAAGTTTGTTATAGTAAAGCGCACTTGAAGTGAAATGATACTAAAATAACTGCTATATTATTATTATTAACTGCGTGGCGGGACCGATTAGTAGACGATAGTTGAGGGAGACCTTTTGACCTCTCCAACTGGACCCTCAGTGGGAGGGGTGGATTCATACGACCGTTACTCATGGACACACTGACCCCAGATTCCTACCCACACCTCATACCCTTTTCCTTCCCAGAAATTTTCCTCCTTAATTTCATTAAAAAGACCCCCCACCGCATATCCAAAGATGACACAGACCCTGGGGGAAATTATTTTCCTCAGCGCCTCCCGAGAGAGTATATTTATTTATTGTTTCTTTACATTGTATCCTTTTTTACGTAAAACATTTTAACCTCACTAGGACCAGTCTGTGTTGAGGTTAATGATTTTATAAAAAAACTAAAAATAAAAAAAATTTCATAAAGATTATATATTAAGAAAACAATATTGTTACATCAAAGTTTCTACGAATTAAGTACCTACATGGTACCAATTATATAAAAAAAATTGATTCGGTAGGCCAAGAGTTTTTTTAAGCAACTGAGTTTTACTATTGTCTTTATTTCATATCTGTTTATTTATTAACTCTAATAAATAAGCTAGTCTAGCTGGTGACTCTGATCAAATAATTATCATATATGTTTTCTTGATAAATAATGAAAAATAACGTATTTATAGAATTATTCTAGTCACATTCAGGATCTGTTATAAAGAGAGTTGAATGGAGAGATAAAATGAGAAAAAAATAAGTTTTAAGCGAACGGGGAAAGAAACCATGAAAATTGTGTTAAATAAAATGATTGAACAATCCTAAGAGAAAACACGTGCGCTGATAATAAACAATGAGAAAACTTGAAAGTGGAAAATAAAATAATTAAGTTTAACAATAATTCTCGTGCTTTTAATAATTGATACATAAACCATAAAGCTTCATTTTAATCTAACTTAATTGAGACCCATTTATAGAAAATTGTAATTAAACCGGTTATTATTTCAGTCAAGGCTCGTTTCGTGAGCTAATGAAAAATAAGATGAACTCGAGTGGCTCTTAATTACTATGGTAGACCACAATAAGCGGGAATCTGGGGAAACCAGGTACAAAACATTCTCATTTATCTCACGGGAGATGAAATCTCGTCTTCAAGAGCAACTTCCTTCTCCGAATATCTTTTCTGTTAGAGCATTAATTTTAACTTGCGACTGTCAGTTTTCACAACAGTAATTTTAGTAGCAATTTGAGTGGTAGCTGAAATTGGATGGGCAATAAAAGCAGTTCATGTAAAAGCGAAGTTACTACTTCAAAAGAGGTCTTTTACTAAGTTTAGTGTCTAGGTTATTTAGAATATCAAACATTATTTCCGAGAAACAATTAATTCATGAAGAGGTTTTTCCTTCACAAATAGAATATTTTTGTTGAAGAAATTTATAATAAAACTCTGATTACTACCCTGCTATTATCATAGGTATAAAATTAGCCCAGGTTCGTATTATCCTGGAATATAGCTCCATTATTTAGGCCCTTTCTGAGCAAAACCAAATCCAGGAAAAGAAAAAGTATATAAAAGGTTTGAGCATTACCTTTATATGAGTGGACATACGTATTATCCATTCCTGTATCTATCCTTGTTATTAACAGGATTGCTCGATTTCAACACCTTTAAGCACGATGAAACATATTTTTTGGCAAACATTTTTTTAACTAATCTCTGCAACTATTCGCCATCAACTTATTAAAAGAGGTTAACTTAAATGTGCCTAACAAGTATACTCATGGGAAATCACATGCACATGTTTAAAATTCGAAAGCGAGGACTTCTGCCTATCTATCAGAAGGCGCCAATTAACAGATCGACTCAAATTCGAATTGCCCTTCGACATGTTCAACCTCACTTACAAACAGTTCAGCAATCATCTTGTCTCAAAATAGTTAAAGTGCCCCCATGACCTTTTATACTTACATCTACCTAAATAGGTATATAAATTTTTAATCTTTATTTTATTTTATTTTATTTATTTGGGAAAATCAACAGATTATTTACATATATAAGAATAAACTAAATAATAAAGATAAAATCCAATAACAGATTTTCACTTAAAATTATAATAATAATAAAAAATATTAAAACAAGAAACTAAGGGTTCTGTACCCGTGGCCTGAGAAATTTACAAAAAATACAAAATTGTAAATAATAAATAAAAAATAATAACAGATCTAGGAACACAAATAATATACTAATAACCAGCTAAATTTCAAAAATTTAAATTTAACTGATATACTAATAACCAACTAAAATTCAAAACAAAATGTATTGTAAAATTTCAACACAGCAGCAATCAATAACACTACACAATAGCAATAATAACAATATAATAAATGTATACCTACAACTAAATTGAACACATGAGTATAAATTGGAAGGTAAGTAACTGGAAAGGATTCAAAGCAATAACATGATAACTTCAAGTAGAATATTTAAAATTATTTAATGTTAGTTATTACATAATATATTGGTGTATGACCATTTTATGGAGAACATGAACAAATAAACAAAAAAAAATATCGGAACAAATGGAATAAAATACTTTACACCACCATTCAATCAAAACAATCATATTTCGAAACTAATGGTTTCTTCGTCAGGATAACGTTTACTGATAATGAATAAATTTAAGAAGAGACACATTATTATGGTCAAATAAGTACCCATAAAATGACAGTCGGTGGTGATTAATTAGTTGGTTATTATTTAAAATAAATGAAATTATTTTAAAATAATTATATAAAATAAAAATAAGAATAAATAAAAAAATAAAAATAAAAATAATTTTTTGTACTATATTTTTTTTGTATTTACGTAACTAAAACTTTTACGAATTAAAACAAAAGAGTTCTTAATTTTTAGCGATTATTTTTAGGATATTTCCCAAGTTCTATAACTAATGTGTAGTTAACTTTGGAGGTTAAGAAAATTGCGTTTACCTTGAAAAAACCATTCAAATAATACAGGACAAATTGCACAACATCAGATCTTTCCGTTCGATCGTTTGTGTTTTGTTTCAGAAAACGATTAATGATTTATAGTTTAGATACCTAAATTTAAATCAATGGTAATAACACGCTAATTGATATTATGTCCTAAATCCTGTATCTAAATTTCGCTAATAAACAATTAGTGAATGTTAATTACCTAAGTGTTAATCTCAAGTGACCTACCAGGTAAGTATTTTACTGTATATTATCTCCACAAATAGTTAGTAATAACATAAATCACTGTAGAAATGTATTATAAATTTGTACCGCGCCCTTGAGGTGATTTTGATTCAAGTCATCCAAATATTATTATTATTGTATTTGCGGGTAGTGTGCGAAGTATCTAATAAAACTGATAATCCGCTAGGCAGAATAATAGGAAGCTGGAACACTAAAAAAAGTCCCAGAAAATGATACATAATCCCTAATTGAGCAAGTTCCTTAATAGTTTTTAGATAGGTAGGTAATTATTTAACACATTTCATCTGGTTTGTTATAAAATATTACACATATCATCTTTGTAGAAAAGTGATTGTCACTAAAACATCCACAGTAATTTGTAAATATATTTAATTGACAAATTTAAAAAAATCTTCTTTCAAAACAGTATATCGTTAAGTTTACAACGGTGTCGTTGTTCCAATATTATGTGAAATCTGATTTCTATATAGTTCTGGTATCGTTTCGTTCCGATAAGAGGAAGCTGTCAAAAATTCACGAAAACCAAAAGAAATGTGAATTATTCACCCGATCGGAAAAATTATCTATTCTTATAGAACAATGTATTAACGTGAATTGCGAAATCTTTGGGTTAAATTAGTGAAGAAAAAAACAAAATAAATATCCCAAATAAAATATTAGAGAAAAACTACAGACTTAGATTTTATTTAAAAGTGCGTCTTTGGCTTTTTAATTAGTTTACGAGTATATTTGTGAGATTATGTCTTTTTCAAACAAAGTAATTAGTTATAAATCACAAAATAATATTCTCTATCGAAGTTTTAAATCAATGCATGTAAAATGATTTCCATTTGTTTGAAACTTCAATTTGACTTCATTTTGACATTTAGAAAACTATACAGCTCCACTAGAAAGCTTTATACACTATATCTAGTTTAAACTTTCAAACAATAACAAATGCCAGTTATTAGATAAGAGAGATAAGATAGTAAATAACTAGGTACTCACTTTTTATAGATTTCCTCTAATATTTTGAATGAAACAACAGTGTTGACAACGTTAAAATATTAAAAATGAACTCCTTATGGATAATATTACGGAAGTACCTACCTGAAAATATGTAGGAACCCTAACAATATATTAATTGAGGTCATAACAACTGGTACTGATTCCAATCTTGATGCAATAAAATTGATCAATTGATACAATTAAAAGACGCATTCAGTTTAAAAAAATCTTGGTTCAAACTAACCTCAATCTTTTCGCTTCATCGATAAAGGGTCGTTTTTCCATTTCAGTGAGCAACTTCCACTCTGCTCCCAGCCTCTTGGAGATCTCGGAGTTGTGCATCTTAGGGTTGTCTTGTGCCATCTTCCTCCTTTGGCCTCTGGACCATACCATGAAGGCGTTCATTGGCCTCTTGATATGCTCCTGGTGAGCTGGCATCTTCCCCGGCATGGTCATGTTCATCATGAAAAGGTTCGGATAACTAATTTTGGAAATTATCAATCCATTTCTGTCATCGTAATACGGAATTTTTTATACACAATTTGTTGTTATTGATTTGTAATATTGTTCATATTTTCCACAAATGTAATTTTAAAAAAATGGAACGTTTTATTTATCAGGTTTGAATTCTTTGTTCGGTTTTTATAATAGGGGTTGAAAACGGTTTAGAATTTTGACCAAAGTTGAAGCTGTTTTGTTTATATTCGAAATTTAAATCTGACAGTTTGACGTTTGAGCTTTCGCGGAAGTATTATTTAGGAATTTTGGTTCCCGTCCGCCTTCAGGGGTGGAAGGATTTCAACTGAGCGTCCCCCGAATGCTCGGCGTGAGTCACCTCCGGCGGGCCAATGGGCGGCCGGTGCGGGCGGGGCCAGGGCTTCCATTGGCCGAGAGGGCAACATGGCGGCCACGGCAACAGGTGGCGGGAAAAGGCCGGCTAATTGGGTTTGGCACTTCCGGCCGGCGTTTCCGTCGGACGTCCAGACGCCGAAATGAGAAGTTCGAGGCATTACAAAGGAAATGTGAGGTTTTTTTAATGGCTTGTACAGGTAGCACCAATCAAATAATATTTGTACTTGGCGGGAACCCAAATTACCAACTTTTGACAAACTCCGTAAAACGATAAATTGAATGATTACGTTGATTAAATTTTAATTTTTGTTTATTTGAGTACCGTACAAGAGTCCCAACTGCTCCCAACCGTCTGGAACCAGTGAGACTATTGCATCAATTGGAGTATGTTGTGAGGTTGAATGTAGGGGAGAGGGGAAGGAGATGGGGAAGACGAAGGTGGGGGAGAACCTGGCTAGTAAAAACTGGTCACCAAAGATAGTTATTGCCATTTGAAGCAATGTTTCAATTCTGAAAGGTGGTTTTACACCAGGGCGATACTGAGAGTTTCTTCCACTATGGAACGTGCCGTAAGTAGAATCTATATTATTTTTAATTAATAAATTGTTAAATTACAAACATTTATTCATTAAAATTTACTTTCACACGCCAGCTTTTGAACCCGCAACCTTCGAATTGCTAATCAAGAACCTTACCCCTCGATCACGGAGTTTTAAGTTTTTATAAGATGAGTTTTTTAAAGAAATTAATAACAAACAAAATAAATTATATCCCATACTCGGTACCAAGTACGTATGTATTTCCATTACGTTTTATGAATAGTCATAATAAAGGACGTATGCTAAAGTTTATAAAAAATATATATTTGTTTCCTGCGCAGTTGTGTGGATGTGCAAAACACACCCCGCCTTACGAAATATGTACGAGCACAACATTTACATTCTACAGAAAAAAGAAAAATGTATAAAACTTCGAAAAAGTAGCACGTGTTTATAAAACACAACACACCCTATGTTGGCCGATGGCTGCAGAAGGGGAAGGGGAAGGGAGGGTGTAGTGAGGGATGCTGGAGCGTGAAAACGAAACATAATGTGATATTCCACCCCCCGTATCGCCCGAACCTACCCCACCATACCCCACACTTTCCTCTAAAGGGGAGATGTATGAAAAACCCGGTGATTTTTTTATGTGAACACAAAGTTTAAACACTAGCTTGATTACTACAATATGCTTGAGATTTAACGCAGATATATTTTTGGGGTAGGAATCACTAAGGTTTTATTTTGTGACTACTCGGAGAAAAATGAGTACCTACTGCAAATTTATTTAGAATCTCTTTATTAATTATTGGTAATCCCGTTAAAAACGGGATTGCAGGCCTTACCGAATGAATTGATAAGTTTTCTGACAAACTTTTAGTAAATACGAACATTTGTTAATAAAAATGTTAATATTTTTTTTTGGCATTTCGCCGTTACATTTTATCAAGGCAAATGCAGGTGCATGAACACTTTTTCTGATATATTAGGAATTTATGAAAAGTTTATCAGGACACTGCCTTGAAATCCAGTTTTTAACCGGATTACCAATGATTTGAACAGAATCTTAATGAATTTGCGATGCTCATTTTTCTCCGAGTATTATCTAGAAAAAATATTAATGAAAAAATATTTACGACAGCAAATCCTTGAAAGCAATGTTCTTTTTTCTTAATCAGTATGTAAGTTATCAAATTATGCCTGAATTATTGACACATCAGTTCCTATTTTGAAAATTAAAATAAAAATTTAGTTCGTGCTAAAATATTATACTATAGTCAGGTATCGCTTGTCTGAATGTTGGACACAATCAGTTCCAATTTTGAAAACGACAACTAAATACAAAACAAACCTTCTATTGATTTTATTGGTAACCTTGTCGAAAATTTTTGCCATGTGTCCTTACTAGGGTACCCTTACTAATAGTAACATTTTTGTCATAGTGTAAACTTCGATATAGTTATAGTACAAGTTATATTAAAAATATGTTTTACAACCGTTTTTTTCCTTTTCATGTACCTACTCGGGTAAGTAGGCACATGGAAATTCAAATAAAACTTACAAAAAACAATGATTTTGAAACAAATAAAAGTATATTATAATGTGTGGTGATTTTTGACTCCCGATTATAATCTTTACGAGGAGCAGTATAACTCAGAACATATATGTCGTTTGAATATTGATTTAACATCGTATAAATGTGCTTTATCGCATGTTCACGCTATTAACTCACTTGAAGCGTAAAAAATTCGAATTACCTTAAAATAATATACACCTTTTGAAACGTGCACCTGGACAATACAGCTTTTTTTAAAGTCTCATGGCCTTACCTTTTAACATTTTGTGGTTGCCATTTTTTGAAAACCACGTGAACGGTTTCAAAAGTTGTTTTCTGCATTTAACTGTCGGAATATTCGTTGTTTATTCCAAAAATAATCTATATTTATTTCCAAGATGTAAAAATACTTCATCTAAACTCAAACATATAATATTTATGTTTTTTTCTGTATGCAACATGAATTTCATGTGGAAACTTAACTGGTTAATGCAACATGTAAAATGTAGTTATTTATATATAATTGTAAAACTGTTTGTTTCTCCAATAAACTTAAATAAAATTAAAAACTTAACTGAAAAAACTCCATTCTGAGCCACGATTTTTTTTAAGAAACACAATTATTTGCAGATAACGAGTAACCCGTAACTACCATCACTATAAGCGGGAAATGTTACTTAGGTATATATATTGACGGCCTCCGTAGTAAGGCTCTTAACTAGCAAGCCGAAGGTCGCGGGTTCATATCCCGGCGTGCGGAAATAAACTTTATTCTATTAATTTGTGTTATTTCACAATTTATTCAATTAAAACAATGTATAGTAAACTTGCGGCAAGTTCCGGAGAGGAAGGTACTTTCAGTATCGCCCTGCTGTAAGACAACCTTTCAGAATTGAAATGTCGCTTGAAATTTTAGCTTGAGGCTTTAGCCGTGTTTGGTGACCAGATCTGAATAGCCACGTACTCCTCCACCTTCCTCTTTTCCATCTCATTTACCTCCCCACTACCTTCAGTACCCAAATACCCCAATTGGGGATGCCATATTCTCACTGGCTCCAGACGGTTGGGAGCATTTGGGACTCTTGTGCGGTATTCACGAAAATATATATAAATATCAATAAAATCTATTTATTTATGTACTTACGAGTATATATGAGAACTTAGCTTGCAGATAAATTTAACCCACGACGCCTGGGTGGGTACCCGACGCATTTAACACTCAGCTTCTAACCAGAAATTACCTACATCCTAACAAAGGAAAATATAATGGGCTCACAGTAACTGAGCTCACGTATTTGGAGGAACAAGGTTTGGACGTATCAGTGGGAAAAACAAATTTTAATCACAACCAAATCGAACAGAGTTCGCATTAAAATCAAATCTAAAAACATCTAAATATTGGTTTCCCGTTACGTTAATGGTAGTGTACGTATGTACCTACTGGAGTTATTAAATATTTTTTTTAAAGAGATTGTTGATATATGTCTCTGGAAAAGTTAAATCCCACAAAGTCAAAGCCTGTGTGTGGGTATTTGTATGACGTAAGAAAGAAACATGAAATTGAGGAACTCTTTTTAGAGGATGGATGAGTGATTACAAAAATAAAATCAGTGAAATAAAAAATGAAATACAGTACGATATTTTCAGTGTAAGTTTTAAACCAAACATAAAAAATATGGTATTAATGCTATAAATATGCTGTTTAACAAAATAACATAATTATTGTGTTATTATTATAGTTTATAACCAATGTTCGTCCAAAATCGTATTTAATAACATTGATTTAATCCTGTCACACTATGGCTCTACTGATTTACAAGTAGATCGAGGGGCGGTGCTAGGGTGGCGTCCGAGGGCATATTAGGGCTCCATTCACGCATCAATGGGGTAGATTCGGAGACAAAGGGGGCGCACTTGTCATGTAAATACCCCGCCTGACACCCCAGCTCAAGGGGCCGCAGAGATGACGTTCAGCATCTTAATATGAGGCAATAATATGCCATAAATCAGCACCTAAAAAACAAACGATTGATCACTAATTACCAAGTTCAAATGAGAAAACTTTCTAGTGTAATGTTAATTAGGTACTCCGACTTGACAGCTTGCACAAGTAGCAACGCTAATGCGCTCTGGCGGAATAAAAAAGGTACTATCACACACGGCTACCATCTTCGCACAGGATTGACCGGCCCGGGACACAGACAAATTTACAGACAATTGTTTTCATCTAACCTAAGGGCCGTTAAAGGTTTTTGATTTAGATGACAAAACGCGAGTTCAAATGAGCTGTGTAAGCATTGATTTCCTTTCTAGGTTTAGAAATATGACTTTATGTGCTTGAGTATGCGTAGATATATAATACTTGTATGGGCGTATGTAACCAGAATGAATTCTTGAGATTGATATTATTTACGATATTGATTTGATTATTGTTGACCTTCCGTAAACTGATGCATCACTAATTTTTCTCAGTAGGTTAACTATCAAAATTAATAATAACATAAAATTTGTTTATTAGAATGTATCACATTTGTTGACTTATAATGTGATAATCGAAATGCAGCCCGTAAGAAGGCAGGATTTTTATTTTATTATGCAACTAACCATCATGAAGTTTTTCCGCGGGGGTAGGCAGAGAGGACGGACCGCCAAACAACTCGTTCTTCGCACACACTTATTGCCATATTCACAGTCATACATCGTCTCTGCAGTGTCCAAGGCCGAGCCCTTGCGTCCAGTCGCGTAAACTACAGGCGATGCGCGGAGCAGCGCCAGACGGAAAACCACCCCGATAGCGAGCACACGTTATCAAACTACGATTGTATAGCTCGGTTGTAAATAGCATTTATCGTAATGAATCTATAAAAGAACCACCAGAGTTTCAATCATCTAACGAGCTTAGAGCTTCAATATAAAGTGTAGTAAACAACAGAAACACTACAGTCTCATACATACTCTTCTATTATTCTGACTTTTGACATGGCCCGACTCAAGTATCTATTCACTTGGTCGTGCCATGTCGTCCTCGGGCCTTACCAAATTCTGTTACCATTCACATTTGCGTAATATATTCTTCTTACACTCCTTTCTCCGCTCATTTTCTCTACATGCCCAAACCATCTAAGCGTCACTTTCTTAAACTTACTCATTACGCTTACATCAGCCTTGCACTCTTTGCGGATCACGACATTTGTCACACGATCATAGATGGTTTTACAACACATACGTCTCAGGGATCTCATTTCTACAGCATTAAGTCTATTTTCATTTTTCCTCGGCCAGTTCCACGCGTCAATTCTATACATCAGGTTAGGTACCAACACTCCACTATGGACTGTTAACTTCGCTTCTTTGGAAATTTTTTTGCTAACGTCAACTGCGTTCAGTTCTCTACTAATGGATTAACCTGCATTTACCCTTCTTTAAATATCTCTGTCAGCTTTCCCGTCTCTTGTAAACATACTCCCTAAATGCACAAACTCATCCACCTGCTCCAAGTCTTGCTCATTCACAACTATATTGCACACTGTTTTCGTACTCTCTATTTCAAATACTAGCTGAAATGACTAAAGACTTACTTACAATCATCATTAATTTATTCTTCATACATATCCTAGACACGAGAGAATGTAGATCTTCTATACTTTTAGCAATCAGCACCGCACTATCAGCATTTATTTACAAAAATATATTTTTTAAATGGTTCAGATAGTGCTCCGGCTATTGAAATCCAAAATCCAAACCACCTTGTTTTGTGACTTCGGCTGGCTAATGATATGTAGATTTAAAAAGTTGCTAGACTTTAGCAATTTGCTGCCTGATGAAGCGAACAATTTCTTAATGTCTCTCAACCTTCCTCTATTCTGTTTTCCTGTTTCACCCCATTCCTCTCAATCTTAAAACGTTAGTTGTATGATACTTTCGGTTTCTCAGTGACGCTGAGGTGTTTCCAAAATGCTTTATTTAAAACATGACTAATCTGCCCAGATCGATTATAATTATTATTTGTTTTTTTACAAAGGAGGCCCATGTCATAGGATACTCTGTAAAGGATCTTTTTATGAAAAGGAAGTTCTGAAAATTGTATGAGGCTGGGTAAGAATTGTTAACATCGAACTCTAATTAAAACTTGCTAACGTCGAAATACACACAAAACTCTTTACTCGGACGTGTCCCACATACCCTAAGAGATATTGATATCTTCCAGTGTACCCTTAAAACGCTTAAAATCAAATTAACCTTACAATGTACCTAAATCAAAACAATTCCATCCGCGGTCGAGGGGTAAGGTCGTGTGTTCAAATCCGGGAGTGAGAAAAATTAATTTTGTTTGATTAATTTAAGTTATTTCACAATTTATAATTAAAAATAATATATGGTATATTTGCGGCGTTGCGGCACATTCCAAAGTGAAAGATATTATCAGTATCGCCCTGTTGTAAGACCACCACTTCCCGTACAATATAACCTCGTCAAATATCAGGCGAGAGATTGCACCACTGAGCGAATATAATAAAGCGCTGCAAAAAAGCGCATTACATTTGCACAATGATGTCGCCTCTCACCCTGCACCTTGCACCCTTCACCCTGCACCCTGCATGCCGCTTGCAGTCCTGAAAACCCTTCTGGATGGAAGGAGAGAGGCTCCTCCGAATACCTCTCACTGCAGAAGATAGGTGGAAACTTGAGTGGCAATCGGCCGACGTGAGAAATGCCCAACTTGTCCACGACCACACGAAGAGACATTCTGGATTCTCACGGCCTCTTAACTCTGGTCCGTCATCAATTGGATAAGGTCCTCCCACAGCAGTTGTGCAACTTCTTATTTAATTATTTATTTAAAAACAAACGGCACATGATATATGATGAAATGGTGGTGCCTTAAAGAGTCTGCGATGTATGAATGCGGTGCAGTGCAGGCCACTGAACATGTGGTCAAAGAGTGCCCGCTGCATTCATTCCCTGGCGGGATTGATGAGGTCCACAGGGCGACGCCTGGGGCCCTAGATTGGCTCACTGAACCAGAAGTTCCCCTCGGACTCCTCAAATTGTTACACAACAACGAACCAAAAAGTGCTGAAAGTTAACACATTTACTAATTAAATTGATTATTTTATTTCAATATTGTAATTAACTGGTATATTGTTAATTATCTTCTAAGTATGGAATACATTTTACGATCAAGAGTTTTCAATTAAATACTTCAGTCCGTCACAGATTACGAGTTACTTTATTATCACATGATAAATACAATGAAAGAACATACGTCCATTCTACAGAAGACTCGAACTAAGCTGCCCGCCTAGGGATCGGCTAGCATCGGCTGTACTCGTAATCATTCGGGTACAGCCCACATGTCGTCCCTGTCATTTTATATAACTACCGCCACCAACGGAAATATCTTAAAACTACATAAACTGGATAATCATAACATAGATCTATACACTATTGACATCGGCTGGACGGAATTGAAACTACAAGCAAATATCAATACATCAATTTATGTATTTTATTTAACACAAATTTAAACACATATTTAACATAAACGACTAATTTCGGGGAGTGGAATATTTTTAAGGGTTTCAGCCAAAACTAGAACAGAAGTCGAGATTCGGTTGAAAATTTAATGTCGAGCGGTCAATACCTTCATAATTGTATCTACGCAATTTTTGCCTTTAAATGTTTGAATAATGGATACACGTGATCTGAAATGCTCTGATAAATAATACGTCTCATCGGATTTTATTCAATATCGACACAAAGAACATTGTTATTCCAGTAGGTACATCCCTCCACACCAACAAAGGCCTAACGTATTCAAGATTACCAGATACCACTTTCTAGCAACATTGTTTGATGATTGACTGATATCACACCGTAACAATGGTTCTACTGATGTTCGGATCATAACCTGATCAAATATTAGAGCTGATGAAAACATTACTTGTCCTGCGAATTTATGTTGTTATGGATACAAGCACAATGACAAAAAAAATTGAAACCACATTCGAAAATTTGACTTTCTCGAGTATTCCAACTCTTCCAGCAATTTTACGTATTGATTTTACATAGAAAGAAGCCGAGGCATACATTAATACTGCAACAATATTGTTATGTTGAGAAATTACTCAATTTAAATATAAAGTAAAATTATGCAATATTTTATTAACCCTCCGCCACTGAGGTGTCTTTTTTGTTTTCATTTTGCTGACAAGTAGTCTGACAGACGTGCGTTTTAGGCATTGAGTTTGTGTTGTGGATATGTGTTAAAATGTTATTGCAGGAAATGATCTAATGAAACTCATTTTTAAGAAAATATTAAGTATTCATATTACTAGTATTCGACCGGTCGGTGGCTGAGTTGACATCGTGTTTGGGTCCGACTCAGGCATAGTGTGTCCAATTTTTCGGCTGGCTAAGTCTTCCATCACAATACAAGAAACATTTTCCGCTTACTGTGGTGGAAGTAGGAAATTTTCAAATATTGTCAGGTTATTCGTAAACCGGAAATGTTTGTCATTGTTTTTTTTAATATTTAGTATTTTTTTCAATAGTTTACGAAATCACGGAACTTCTGGCACAACCATCTATAAAAATCTATAAATAAATAAAATGACATAAATATAGTAAAATTATCATAACTTTGCTTTTTCCTGGCTTAAAAAAACGTACTTTTAAATATCCTTGGGTGGTTTTTAATAAAGTTTTTCTATAGACGTATTGTCTACCAGATTTATAAGTGATTACTGACCTTAAAACACAAGGACTCTAAGTCTATAATAGCCAGGTAACATTTTAAACACCCATATGAGGTAAAAATTGTGAACCGCATATGACGCCGTTCTATTTGTATAAAGAACATCATCTTTAAATTCAGTAAATTTAAATGATTCAACACTTCATGGAGCATAAGAATCTAAAAAAACAAAAGAGACAGAACGATGCGCCGCAAAATGGCAACGAGCAACTGCACACGAATTTTGCGTTGTCTGACAGATGTAACGTCAGCGGCAGAGGGTTAATATATCATAAAAATGTTTTTAATATTATTATTTCTTTATTAAAAAGCATTTTTGTTACATATTTCACATGAATAAAGGTTTTCGCAATATGTTATAGTCATTTTTTTCCAAATTTAGAAGTCGGGCTTTGGTACATTTATTGTATAACCAACATCTCTGCCATAAGTCACCCAAGTGGTTCCCTACGTTTGGTGAGTTAGCAGGGGTATCCGGGATCATCGGGTGAGGTATGTTTAGGATGAGTCTACCCACCAGCTGCGTGGCAGATCGGGAGAGACTAGTTTGAGAAGACCCTCCTCATGACCTCCTAACAGGTCTCTCGACCCATAGTCTTGGGCCGCAGTGGGGGGGATATATTCATATGTCTGTCACTCCAGGACACAATGATCCTTAGATTTCTACCAAACCCTTATCAATTAAGGAATGATAAGTATACAAACATATAAATGACTATAAAAAACTACAAAGGTATTTAGATAATTGGTATTTTATTAATATTATGTACACGCATGATCATTAAAATATATCTCACGTGCATGGTTATTATGTCACAGGTGCATGAGTTATGCGTACTAATAATATTTTAGGTAATTATTCGGGATCGCTGGCCACCCTTAATACGATTTTTTTAATTTATTACTATCAAAGGCAACTACCTGTATTTGGGAAATTTTAGTTTTAAAATTCTAATTTTCAATTAAGTAAAATCTTAATTCGCTTTGGTTGTATGGGAAGACGGCCATTTAAAATAATTTGATTTAGCGTGGCCATCTGAAAAAGTATAATCTACCTACATTACACTATTGCAGTACATTTGAACATAGGTATTATACATTCAAACATTTAAATATAAGAAAAATCAGTATTAACGCTATAAATTTGGCTGAGGGTTTTAAAAAGTAATAAAAAAAATCTTGAAGATTTGTATTTTATTTCTATACGAATGTCCGTAGGAAGATTATTGATTAATTTTATACCTCTGTGTACAAAACGATGTTTGGTAATTTTATAGCATTATTTAAAATATGATGACAAAATAAGCATTTTATTCAGAAACCCTTATAATTTAAAGAACGGAAAATTCTTAAAAAGGTTTTCAATAAGTTAAAAGTGGAGAATGACTGACGATGTTACCCATTCAATTGAAAAACCAAATCAAAATGTTGTAATCAATTCAGTTTTAATGTGATTATGCCAATGACAAGCTCAAAAGGTTAAATAGAAACCCATATCTTTCATTTCATTTATTGAAAGAGTAAATAAAGGAAGGTATCTTCAAGTGGGCGTAATAAATACTGCTTTTATGACTCATAAATTTATTCAACAAGGAATGTATTAAACCTAAAAATTTGCACGACATTGCCGATCTTAATCGGTTCATTGACAGTATTACAGGTAAGTAGGTACTGCAGAGAACATTTTATCATAATAGTGATAATCTTTTTACATAATATTCAAATATGTAATCAGCACTTATGTTTGAACATTTTACCAACCGTGGTGCTAACTTCGCAATGAGAAACTACAGTCGTATTTGTTAAAAAAAATTAATCGTCTTCTTACTTAAATACCAGTATTTATATTTTATTGTAATGGTTAGTTGTGATAGTTAAAAATAACTTACCACAAAAATACCCAATTTCTGTGAATCATATATTCCCCTCAAATTGGGGAACTATCCATGAATTGGCAACCCTGATGTGGATGACGGATACCATAGAAATATTACTCACGTAGACTGGTTCTGATGAAACTGCAGGTTCAGTCGTACCAATCGAATGGTGTTATTTAATGAATGCACTAATAAGCAATTTTTATCGTGTTTTATAGTTTGTTGAGATATTATAATGTTTTATTTATTTCCAACATCCAAATTATGAAAGAAAAGTTTGCCATTATACCAAGAGTCAATGACTTATTTATTTTATGATTGAAAAAGTAACCAAATTACATAATTCGCTGATGCTGGAACTACAGGGTTTTCCAATAAGAGGTATTATTTTGATATTCAATCGTAAAAGATCAATGGTTTCGTTGCTTGTGTGGCACATAGCGCCGTCTTGTTGAAAGTAAACGTTGTGCAGATCAATACCATCCAATTCTGGCCATAAAAAATCATTAATCATCTCTGGATAGCGCAATCCATTCACCGTAACTGTTGCTCCAGCCTCATTTTCGAAAAAGTAAGGTCAATGATTTCGCCGGACAATACAAATGTCAAAAAATGACAGCTTCAAAAGTAACATTTACCGAAATAGCGGGCTATTCAAAATAACACCTCTTATTGGAAAACCCTGTACATATATTGTTTTTAATGAATAAAGTACCTAACTATCGTGCTACTAACACACCAATTCCACATTAATTTAACTATTGTCATATGATAATTAGTCAGCAATATATTACGAGCCCTGTCAAAATCTATATATATATACATATACACGGTGTCCGGAAACTCGTAGTACAAGCGGGAAACTGGAGAATCTACACCACATGGGGAACCCAAAAAACATAAAGTTTTTTTTTTGAGCATTTTCAAAAAAAAAAAAAAAAAAACCAAAAAAAAATATTTTTCGGCTATTTTAGGGTTAAAGTTTTTTCTGGTGTTTAGGGTTGAATAACAGATGTTTTAACCCTGCAGAGCAGAAATATTTTATGATTACACCGGGTTAAATGAAGGGTGATTTCAAAATAATGCTTCTAATCCGAGTTTCTTCATTTGTTTTACTTTCAAATAGTTTTAATTAGTTGGGTACTTTGATCTTCAGTAATAATTTATAAGAATTTGATTAAAAAAAAAAAAAAAAAAAAAAAAAAAATCAACTTCAAACTCGATTTACTCGATAACGGAAGCTCAAATAAAAAAAAATATACTACAAAATCGACTCCAAATGTGATGTAGATTCACCAGTTTCCCGCTTGTACTACGAGTTTCCGGACACCCTGTATAATATATATAAAAAATAATGTTTATTTGTTTGTCCCCTATAGACAAACTGCTGGACCGATTTCGGTGAAAATTTCAAAGTTTATTTTTATTACTGTCCGAATAGCTTAGAGTGTGGTTTGAATGGTAGGAGAAGTCGGGACGCCCGAGGAAAGATTAAAGCATTATCTCTGCACTGGAATGAGATAAGGAGTAGAATAAACGTCGATGTAATGTAGTTTTTTTAATAAACAATGTGGTATACAGTAGTGAACGGTGAAAGTGAGGGACACCCGAGGAAGACATGGCACGATGAAGTGAAACAAAAATTTCTAAAAAGTAAACTTATTATTTTTTTTTTCAAATAATATTTTTTCATGTTTTTAATTTACCTAGGTTTACAGGTACACTAGAATTCATAATCTAAAAAATTTACTCCAAATCATTCATAACCCCGATCAATGCCGGGTACACCTCAGCTAGTAACAAATAAAAGTTAGTGCGATTAATGTCTAATCATCAAATGCCACCATATTTTGAAAAAAAAAATAAAAATAAAATCCACAAAGGTTCACTGTTAAAACATTCATTCATCAGCGTTCGATGCAACATCTGACCATCAAGCGCCAAATAAGTAAAATATGAAATAGTTTCTGTCATTCCTCCTCCATAAATTACCATCACAGCTACTCCCATAGAGGGGCCGGCACAATGGGGCCAGGGGCGGACTGGGAATCAGGGAGCATTGTGGCCTCGCGCGGACACAATGGGTCGAGCAGCGCAAGTGTGAGACTTCATATAGATTGTTGCAGACGACCGACGGTCATGCAGTGGACTTGGAATAACATAAATAAATAGTGGTGTAAACATACTAAGTTATTTTATTTCATTTAATGAATATAATTGTCTTCGTTTAATCCAATATTTTAATAAAAATTATCTACATTACATTTACAAGGTATTTTAAAAACTAAGCCATTAGAATAGACAAACTATATGTATAACAGTGAGTGGTGGGAAATGGTAATTGATTAGCTATAACTGTAAAAATAATTATATTAAATCTTTATTCCAACACTATACATGTAAACCTTCTGTTGTATTTTTGTTAACCTATCCGACAACCGTATTTTTAATTTTTGTTTGTTTTTTTTTTAAATTACTTGAAGGTATTTTTCATCTGTGTTGTAATTTTATTTTTACAGTTTATTTCTTATTTTATTTTTTTGTATTTGTTTATTATTTTCTTTATCTTCTGACGGCCGGCATAGTCCAGTGGTAACGCATTGGACTGCCATTCTGAAGGTCGCGGGTTCGAACCCGGCGTGGGCAAATAAATTTTATTTGATTAATTTGTGTTATTTCACAATTAATTAATTAAAATAATATATAGTATATATGCGGCACGTTCCAGAGTGGAAGATACTACCAGTATCGCCCTGGTGTAAGACCACCATTCAGAATTGAAACGTTGCTCCAAATGGCTTTAGCCGTGTTTAGTGACTAGATCTGAATAGCCAGGTACTTCCCCACCTTCCTATTTCCCTTCCCCACTTACCTTCAGCCTCACAACATCCCCCAATTGGGGATGCCATAGTCTCACTGACTCCAGACGGGAGCAGTTGGGACTCTTGTGAGGTATTCACTGTAAAAAAAAAAAAAAAAAATTGTGTATTTTACAATAAATATACAATGTTTACAAGTCATACTGTTTTAATTTATACTACACTTCCATTAAAAGCATTTGCTTGTGGATGGAAGAGGAGTATAGTAGGATAATTTGTGAGATTTTCAAGTGAAATTAGGGGTACCAGTTTTTTGGTAACGATTTAGCCTAAAATATTTTTTTATATGGTTCAATATTTGTTTTTTTATCATTAATGCTTCTAATTTCTTCTGGTAATTTATTAAAGAATTGTTTTCCTTGGTGGATATAATGGTGCTGGGCAAAAGAAGTTTAGGACATGCAAATATATATTTAAGTCTGGTTCGATTTTCACCTATGAATTAATATTTATCTTTTTCTATTATAATTTGAATAATTGAATTTTTCATAAATAAGTGTTTAAATGTAGGAACTTTGAATTCTTTTAATACGCGTTCAGTGGGGAAGTCTGGAGGTTTTTTTAGTATTATTTTTATTATGACTTTTTGAACAATTTCTATGGGGGTCAGGCTAGTTTTGTAAGCTGCTCCCCGACTGATAATTATGTTTCAAAATTATATGTCGTATTGAAGTTGTGCTACCTACATAAACAAATAAAAATAAATAAATACAAAACAATTTATTTACGAATTTCAACAACATAATTAAGGTTCAAAAAAAAAACAAAAAAATGTTTTTGAAATTGATCACAGTTTTTTTTTTGTTGACGAATTTTAAAAAAGAAGAAACTTTCAAAAACTTAAATCGCTATAAACAAACACGAATATAAAAATATTGCTAAAATAAGTGCTGAATGTTAATTGTGAAACTCATTTCAAGTCCCCCACAACACCGCTGGGTTTATAGATATCGTACGGTCAATGTTTGTATTCAGGCAGGAACTAATGAAGCCATACATTATATTATTAAGATGGCAGAATGCATTTCGCGGATCTTCGGGTTAAAGTTTTCATCTCAACTCAATCAATGCACTTCTTGTACTTCGACGGAAGACAAGAATAAAACATCATTCTGCCATAGTGTTATAACGTGTAACAAATTAATAAAAGTTATTCAAACGACCTTGAATGGTTAGTAAATCTATTATAGAAGATGCTTATTTTGGATGTCGGTGCACGTGATTTGAAATTGTAATTCAGCAAGTTCAATTAAATTTTAAATTTAAAAAATGGAACTTAAGTATGAATCATATACCAGATAAGCAATAAGTAAGTACCAAAATTATTTTAATAATACATAATTCTTTATTTGAAATGCGCATTTCTATTTTTTAAACGTTCGACAGATCGAAATATATCAGAAATTTATTTATTTATTAATTTTATTCTTTTTTTTCGTCCGCTGATCATCTCATTAGGAGAGGATTAATTAGCGTCTCGAGATGAGCTGCTTTACTTTATATTCAATCAAATAAGTAAATCACATAACACACACACAGATGGATCACGTTGAATATGGGACTCCTAAGGTGATTCATGACAAAAGCCACAATATGGACAATCCAAAATCACTACTCTCAGCTAGTATGGATTTTTTACCATTTTCTTGAATAGATTCAACGAAACTATAGTTGTTATATTTTCACAAAGCATATTGAATTGCAAATTGAGCAAATTGACAGATTTAAATCTGATTCACCAATGATTTCTTAAGTTTACTAACGTTCTTCATTCAAAAGGTAATTCTGATCGCCTCTAATTACTTGACATAAAAATCTAATAATATTATAAATAAAATCAACAACATTTGTTTTTGATGGAAAATCTTGACGCAAATATTTTATAAATTCTTTCAGCTTCACAAATCCTATGATTATAAACAAACATTATATAATTGTGAAGATATTAATGTACAGAAATTAATCCTTTTACTTCCAAAACCACCAGCCTTCAGAAAACCAAAATTAGTAAATATATAACACAATCTTTGAATATAGACGAAATCTAAATAATATGGATATGTTTTCGCTAACGAATGGAATCTGTAAATACATACTTTCTGTTCATATTTTATTATATAATTAATTTACTCAGTAATAGTAATATATAATGTGATTAATTATAACACATCAGAAAGCGCCATCGAGGATTTGAAAAAAGTCACTAAAATTATTAAATTTGTATCATTCTTAACATTTCATCCCGCAAAATCCAAAAATACTTCCAAAGGCCACAGCTTACAGGTAAAAGTTTACTGAAACAACACTGACAAGAAAAACTGTTCCGGATTAATTAACCATAAATAATAAGCATGACTGACTTCCTTTATCTTAGTAACTTCCAATGTCCTGCCATAAAAGCTCCCTACCGCTCCTTTCTTGGCATCTGAATGCTACGAAAATAGCGAAATATTGGCGCAGGCAATCACATTGTGTCGGCGAGAAAACATAAATATTTGCCAAGGCAGTCATATTGGCTTTGGCTGCTTTATTGGCTGAGTTCAGGCGGCCGTCGCCCCGGGCTGCCTTATATTGTTGAGGTCACAATGGCTTCTCCATACCCAATAGATTCTTTTTACACACTTTTCAGGGAATATTAAACGGCTCTCTCAAATATGTAACATGTACATATGGGCTTAACTCCCACGAATGATGAATTCATCTTGATAGTCAAGGTTCCATCGACCGATGCAGGATTACCACCAAAAACTAAAGTGAATCAAAAAAACATTGTTTTGTGGAATCAATTTATTCATTTAAAACTAGTAGATACCATCGGCGATACCAGAGTTACAGCACTATTTATCTTTATTTAAATATTCAAAGCTTCACAACTTATCACGGAGATGACGTCTGAACATAGTTGCGTTGACATAAAATAAATCGAGATTAAAAAGTCTTGAACTAAAAACGTCAAACAGATTTTGTGCGTTATAGTGAAAATTATAAGATAATATTTACTTTGAACATCATAAATGATGGATTTTTTCACATTTGTTGTACTTTTTAACTGATAGCATCAATGAATTAATGAGTAAGGTTTTGTGATGGTCATTGGTTTCCGATGTCATTGTTTTGTTCTCTACCAATCACAGATCCAGGACTCAAACATAAGGTTACAATCCGCACAATAAGCGTTCTATCGCAGCCCAGAGTGAAGTTGTATCTAAGTACCACTCAGTAAAGACCTAGCCAGGTAATTACGGTTCGACGAATCCGCCGTGAAAAGTACATTGTCATCTCAAGTAATGTCGTTCGTCGAGAGATGACCTTGATCTAAAGTTTTCTATGAAATTCTACCACCTGTTTTATAGTGCTAATCAACGAAAAATGTGGCCCCACTCAACATTAAGCGACGAAATTCTGTCGTAATTACGCTATTATTCTTTGGTGTGGGGCATTAAAACTTGCATCGGGAATCACAGGTGTTCATAGGCAGAGGGAGTTATAAAGTTCCTTTTCTCTGACTCGTTGAGGTGTCGCAAAATAACCGCGTTACTCTTTCACTACCTATACATACCGCGTTCCACGCTTATACCACAAATGTTTGAGGGGTGATTATTAGTAATAATTTAAGATAAAAATCCTAATAAACAAAACAATTCTAATTACCAAGAAAAAAATGTCTAGTGTAATAATAGCTTTTCTTTTGCGAGTCAAGACAACATATTGGCCACCCTCACATTTCAAGTAGAACATGAGGACAGCTGACCCAACGCGGACAAATATTTTTTTATAAGGGTGTGTTAATACAGACGCTGCGTAAATCGCACAAAAATAAGAAATTTATCTTACCTTTTTATTTGGCACTATTGAAAAAAGTTTTTTTACTAAATCACCGGGATACAGGTATTATTAAAACATAGTATACAAATTATATTTCGGTTGTGTGTACGCAGCTTTATAAAATTAAAAAATCTATTGTCTGTACCTGTAGGTATATGTATAACGAATTGACGTGCCCGTTCTTACAATAGTTGATGGTGTAATGGTCACCTTAGTTGCATTCCAAGCAATTTTTTCGAATATATATTTTTTAAATGTATTTAAAAAAAATTATATCACGTACATTTTCACAAGTTTGCGCTTGTTAGAAGATAAAAAGTGTTGTGTAACAAACGTAAGTATTATGCTCAAATAAAACCATTTCTTTCTTACGTCAAATATTCCCTGTTCACGATCCAATAAAGTTAACAAAGCGATTGAATGTTTTTCCTCCATCACGACACCCCCGGCAAACACGGTTCTCTCAAACAATTAAGTGAATCGAGAAGTTGATCTTCGGAAAACTATCATCTGGACAGAGACAGAGACGGACAGATAAAACAGTTTCTTTGTGGTGAAGGGAGAAACACAAAACAATCTGAAAATAACTAGGATATCAGGAGAAGACTAAGATGCTAATTAAGACGAAACCAACGTTTCTAGCAATGTTACTGTGTCCATCATCGGGGCAGATGTGTAGATTGTGGTAAAGAGTTATTATGTAGAAGTGATACAGTGTTATAACGATAATAATCTTTGCCGTGAAAATCTCAAATCATAGAAATCTGACTAAATTATTGTCTAATTTCTTTGTTGTTTATTCGCTTTGTAGTTGAATGAACAAAATTTAAAAAAATTAGATTCTTTTGCGGAATATGTAAAAATTTTTTGACAAAAATAAAAGTGGGGTGGATTGTTTCAACAATACTGAAATATTAGAGTTTGTTTAAGTGAAATAAAAAGATTTTTATTTGATTTATTTGTGTTATTTCACAATTTATCAATTAAAAATAAGTTTCTTTTTGGTACCATTTATTGGATAACTAACACCCCTGCCATAGGTCACTCCAAGTGGTTCGCTACGTTTGGTGACTTAGCAGGGGTGCCCGGGTTCATGGGGTGAGGTATGTCCAGGTCTTGGCGGCGGATTCAATTGCCCACCCACTGCGAGGTGGGCAGGATCGGGAGAGACCGGTTGATGGAGACCTTTTGATCTTTGAGCCGGACTCTCTCGACCTCGACCCATCATTTTGCACCACAGTGGGAGTGATGAACCCATACGTCCGTCAGTCCTGGACATATTAACCCCCAGATTCCTACCAACCCTTCATATCTTTTCCTTCCCAGAACTTCCTCTCCTTCCTTCCCTGAAAAGACCCACCACACCGCATCCTCAAAGATGACTTAGGCCTTCAAGATATCGCCTTGATGTAAGACCACCATTCAGAATCGAAACGTTGCTTGAAATGGCTTTAGCTGTGTTTGGTGACCAGACGTTAATAGCCAGTTACTTATCCACCATCCTCATCCCCATATCCTTCCCATCCCCAATACTCACAATATACCTAATTAGGGATGCCATAGTCTCACAGGCTCCAGACGCTTGGGAGCAATTGTGCTGTATTAATTTTTTTAAACCCTCTAAAATTATCTTTGCATCATATTATGTGCGTAAACGGGTTCGTCTGTTATCTGATAGTGATAGCGAATAATCTTCGTTCAGTTTTTTATAAATATTTTTTAAAAATAAAATTAAGATACAATAACCAAATTAATTTAATTCTAAACAACGAAATCTATCCACCATAATTTATTTTAGCAAGAAATGAGATCTTTGAAGTGGTAAAACCATGTATGAATCGTGTGAGAAATGTGGAGATCCGCAAAAAGTGCAAGGCTGATGTAAGTGTAGTGAGTAAGATCAAGAAAGGGTTGCTTAGATGGTTCGGGCATGTAGAGCGAATGAGCGAAGAAAGGAATGTAAGGAGAATTTATAAGAATATATCTGGTTAATCTTCACCCCGCAGACCATAACCCGGAATAACTCTACGGAACTGCACTCGTAGCAGTCATGTAGATAAAGAAGCCACGAAAGAAAATCTACAGGATTCAAAAAATAAGTTGGTAGTTATCGTAAATGAATATTGTTTACTATTGTCGTTTTGATGCTGAAGGAAGAGCAAACTTGGCTTCCTTTTACTTACTTGTTTGAAAATGATATGGAAAATATAAAGGAAATATTCTTCAGAAATTGAATGTTACATAATAAAAGCGAGGATAAGTTACAGTGACGGATTGATTTTTTGACGAAGTTTTAAAATTAGAATTTACACATTTTTCAAATTAAGTTAATCTGATGGTGAAATAATTAATCGGTTTGTAACCTAGTTGACAAATGAATCGGATTAAAACTTACCTATAAAATGTATGGCTAATTTATTAAGAATCTATTTAAATTTTTCGTTATTCGGTTAAAAACGGGATTGCAGGCCCTTAACAAATGAATTCATAGGTTTTCTGATAAACTATTAGTAAAATACAAATGAATTGTTGCGATGTCGGAAAACGTATTCATCAAACATTTTCGCATTTCGTCGTTATATATTATTAAGACAAACGCATGAACACGTGTTCCGATATTATTACTAATTTACTAAAAGATTATCAGGAAGCGGCCTGCAGTCCCGTTTTTATAGTGGAGAGGAAGAATATGTAAAAAAAGATGGTTAAAAAGTGGCTGGATATTTAGATATGATGATAAAACATATTTTATCTTATTTAAAGTAACATTTCTTTTCTGAATGGCGGATTACGATTCTCTCTCTCTGGTTTCAATCCTGGGATTGGTTTGCAGCAATTTCATCTAATCTCCTCTTCCATTCTTCCCTGTCTTGTGCAGCTCTTTTGACTTGTGCATATGATGAGCAGCGCACGTCCACCAGCAGGTCCTCCAGGTACTCTCGGCGTGGGCGTCCCCTAGAGTTGGTCCCCTCGGTCATACCCTCCATTATGACATGCGAGAGGCCTTCTTGTCGTATAACATGGCCGATCCATCTTGATTACGATTAGGTCGGCAGAAATGCCAGATAAAACTTTATAACACAATTGTTGGTTAAATGTTATTTATTTAAGGTACGTTCAGAGATCACATTTAGTAAAAATAGTTACAATGTATCAAATCACAATAATAATTAACTGAGTACGGGATCGGAGGGAACATTACCGATTAGTCTTTGGGAGCAACAAAACTGACTTGTGCCGTTATGGTAACGGGCGGCGGCGACTGTGTTCTGCTTAGAAGGTCGTACCATAGGACGAAGCGCAACTAAGGCAGCAGTCGGGGTCTGGTTGGTGATTTGCTTATGGAAGTAGAATAATCATTAGAGGGTCGGGCTAAAGGACGAGGCGCAACTAATAGAGTGTACTACCCCAAGGGCGAGCTGCAGACGAACTGGCTAAATTGAGGTCCGCAGCTCTTTATATAGGCCATTCCTTGTGGCGGAGCGTGATTTATGTAGCGACTCGAGAGTGGAAAATGGTTCGCCTAGGTTTGGGTGAGCAGGATGGCGCTGTACGGGGAAAAGAGATGGTGTAGTGGCAAGCGTAAAAACGGTGCGCTACAACTTCTATTATTATTATTTTTTACATAAGCTCCATACAGGAGGACCCAAGAAAGATAATAATCTTCACGACCTATGTCATCTTTGGAGATGGTGTGTAGAGAGTTGTTTAAAGGAACTATAGGAGTAGAATTTCTGGAAAGGAAACAGGTATGAGGGGTGGGTAGGAATCTGGGAACAGTTTGTCCAGTGTGACGGACGGACGAACCCATTTCTCCCACTATGGCGCAAGGAGATGGGTAGTTATAGTAAAAAGTAAGGTCGATTCGCTGTAAAACATTCACTAACAACATTTTCTATAATTGTGACCTTATTATATGAAGCAGATATATTTTTATATTCGTTGC
This sequence comes from Hesperophylax consimilis, assembly GCF_061612785.1. Taxonomy (NCBI): domain Eukaryota; kingdom Metazoa; phylum Arthropoda; class Insecta; order Trichoptera; family Limnephilidae; genus Hesperophylax; species Hesperophylax consimilis. The sequence continues at coordinate 2,092,929 of NC_142839.1, read as the reverse complement.
ATATAATACCGATAGCAAGATTTATTATTATTATAAAATTCGAAAATACAAAAAGCATTATGACTTTGATGCTCTTCTTGTTTTCACATTTTCAAATACCGGTAAAATGTTTTATTATACCCAAAATATACATGTGCCTATTCTTAAGGATTTTAAGTCCTTTCGTAGGTCCCTGCGGTGGACCTGCGCCCCGTAAATCCACTATTCTGCTGCGTCTTTGTGGCACGAGGACGGCTCACTTCATTCCTCTCCCGACAAAGCTATTGGGTTTTCAATACACAGGCTATAGAGCAGGCGGGGAAATGCTACACTCAAATATGCATTGAATCTTTATAATATTATGGTAGATACCTACAATGCTCAATTTAGGTATACAAATTATATTGCATATGTTCTTCGGCATTGCAGATAAAATTAACTGCATACCACAGTTTGAAAATGGCCTTGAAAGCCGAAACAGCTGTAAAAAGAAAAATACTTGCAGAACTTAATAATAATATTCTTAAATTTAAGAAAAAAAACATTTACAACTTGCAAACGATAAATGTAAAATAAAAACAAAAAACAGAAAATATTCAGTCCCATCTAGGAATTGAACTCAGCCTTATCGGAGCTTTAATTGAACCTCGGACTTCAGCCTTGCCGGGGGTTTAATTGAACCCAGGACTTCAACCTTTCCGTGAGTTTAATTATTTGATTGTCGGGGATTATCTTCAATGATTACATATTACACTTTTGAAGTTTTACTTAATAAGTTCTTCCACTATAAAAATATCAAATTTTATTTGATGAAATTGTGATATTTCACAATTTATTAATTCAAAATAATACCTATTGTATTTTTGGCACTTTCCAGAGTAGTAGGTACTTTCGGTGGCGTCAGACTAACATTCAGAATCAAAACTTTGCTTGAAATGTTATTGGCCGTGTTTGGTGACCAGATATTAATAGCGAGGTACTTTCCACCTTACTCTGCCCCATCTATTCCCCCCTATTACCTTCAGCCTCAAAACCTACCCAAAGCGGGGATGTCGCAGACTCAACAGATGGAACTCTTGTGCGGTAATCACATAAAAACATTCTAAAATCATAAATGTATTACGCATAGACACTGTTAAGCGTACACGTAACGTAAAAACCCTTAAACCTAGAAATTTAATTAAAATAAGAAATTAATAAAAAGTAAACATATGCTTAATAATAATTGTAGTGTTTCTGTTAGTAATACGATTAAAAAATATTAAAAAAACAAAGGAAACTCCTTAATTTAAATCAATAGCACCGAAAAAAGTGATCAAGGGTGTCAAATTTAGTAACTTTCAAAAAGTCTAAATACAATATTCCATTTTCGGAACATTCTAGGTTCTAGGTATTCTAGAACGGTTCTCCGATTAACAGCTGAAAAGTGGCCGACCACTCATTGGACACCCTTTATATATATAAAACAGCTAATGAGAGAGATAGTAAAATAAAAAAATGAATTAATACATCTATGCTAATCCTCTGGTATGTCCCCTATGCTAACACTGTCGAAAATAAAATACTTAAGAGTACGCGTGTTATCAATTCTTATTCGAAACGGTGATATGTAATTTATCATAATTTAAAGTCAAGGTTGATTTGATATATTTATATTCATCTCTCTCCAATAAACGTTTAGGAGGATCTAAGCTTTGATGCCCGGGGCGAACTCGCACAAAGAAATCTATAAGAAAAGACGTAGAGCTTTCGTATTCTGCATACGGAGCTTGGAGCTTTATATGTTCCAACTTAAACATACCCATATACGTAGGTAGCAATATTTTTATGCGCATCCCCCCACGTATCAATAACTGGGTGTGTCAGAAGATGGGATACATTTTTAGCATGTAGTCGAAATATTGTAATTGAATCAGTTTGTGGTGGACTGAAATCAATTTTTGTCACAACTATTGAGGTAGCTGTGGTTAACAGTTAAAATTGGAATGGGTTCTGACTTACTCTTGGTATTTTCGATCGATATTATTTACTTTCACAGTTTTTGGATCTGTTAGTCAGACTCTCCAACACACTCATTATTACAGGCAAAATTAATATTCGTCTGGAGCGCGTGACATCACCAAACACTGATAAATTCTTAAATCTATTAGCCAGCTTTGGATGACGCCAATGGGTCGACGTCCCAACTCACGATGCTGGTGGTACATTAGATGTACTAATTTCAAAGAACAGTGATCCACCGCTTTCAGCAGATATTCGTGATAAAGGACTGTCAGACTTGTTTGCACTGATATTGATTTTAACCTACCTAAAGTACCATATAGAACAATTGTATCAAGGGAATGGCGTAAATTTAGCTTTAGTGATTTTTTGGAAGAGTTACAGACCTCTTTATTATGTACACCCAATTTTTGGGAAACAAAGACCTCTACCGAACTTGTCAAGACATTTAATAAAACACTTTCATGTCTGTTAAATAAATATGCCCCGACATCATCAAAAACACGAAAAATTCTAAAGTCTGACGGCTGGTTTGACGATGAATATCGAAACCAGAAGAGACTTATGCGGAAATTAGAGAGGTCCTGTAGAAAAAACTCTTCTGTAACTGCAAGAGACGAGTAGATCCTTGCTAAAAAACAGTATACGAGTAAAATAAATCCAAAAGATCAGAAAATTGGAAAGAAAAGATTAACTCTGAGCGAACCAACCCGCGACGTCTCTGGAACTCAATAAAGACTGTAATTTCCGAAGTCACTGTTCCAACGATAATACCTCGGAAGCCTTCTCAATTTTTTTCGGGAAAAATTGAATTCAGTTTTAAATATTCTCCTGACGAAGGAAGGGATCTTCCGAAACCGGTAGAGTGAAAATAAAACTATCGTGGTCAAAAACAAATTTATGTGTTTTTATTATAAAATTGAATTCATTCGTGCTTCCGCATCTCACGCTCCTCCGCCAATAAACACTGTAAATTCTAAAGGAATTTTGGCTTCCTTCAAACCCACAACGCTGGAAGAACTAATAAAAATTATTTCAAGCTCGCCTAATAAGCAGTGCAGTTGATCTTATACCGAAATGGTTATTAAAACAATCTTCTATTGTTTTGGCTCCATTCCTAGTTCACGTTTTTTAATAAATCACTGAGCACGGGTGACTTTCCTGAACCACTCAAGTCAGCTGTAGTTACACCAATCCTGAAAAATTCAAAACTAGACGCCGATAACTTAGGTAATTATCGACCCGTTTCAAATCTACCATTTATTTCAAAAATCCTGGTGAAAATTGCTGCCGCACAAATAACCAGTCACTTGAATTCAAATAAATTATTCGAAAATCGTCAATCTGCGTACAGAAAGTTCCACTCAACTGAAACTGGGCTACTTTGTATGCTATCAGACATAACTCTTGCCGTAGAGTCAGGTAAATTATCACTTATCTCACTCCTAGACATGAGTGCAGCGTTTGACACGATTGATCATGAATTCCTCATTAGGAGATTAGAGGAAACATTTGTTTTGAATTCCGTCATCAAAAATTGGCTGGTCATCCTATCTATCCAGTCGCTTACAAGCCGTGAGGGTTGGGAATAAATTGTCTACCTTCTCAAAATTTTATTCAGGGGTACCCCAGGGATCCATTTTGGGTCCAATTCTCTTCATCCTTTTTAAAAATGATGTCACCAAAATAATCGAGTCATTTGGTCTCTTGTACGCTGACAATCAGCAAATTAATTTTTACTGCGCTCCAAACGAAATCAATAGTCTCAAGATCCGTATAACTGAATGTCTAGAAACAATAACTTGTTTGATGTCTTCAAACAAGCTGAAGTTGAATCCATCTAAGACTGAATTTTTCTGGGCGGCCACAAAAAAACTTCAACATTTCATAGACGATTCACCTATTTCTATTTCCGGCAGCGATATCATCGCAAAAACAACAGTCAAACTTTTTTTTTCTACCTTACAACTCCTGCGGTGATCTGTCTTTTTATTACTACTATCTGGTTGTCATTTATTTTACCGGTTTTGTTTTATATTAAGTGCTAAATTATGATATGAACTAAACTTGTCAATTTGACTGGCCTAAAACAGGATCCATTCCTAGCTGGCTAGTCAAAGTTTCTGCATGTTTTACTGTATGATTTTTATGTGAAATAAATTTATTATTATTATTAAACTTCTCGGTGTCAATTTAGATTCAGAATTTTCGTTTAAAAGTCAAATAAATAGGACTGTAAGCACCGGATTTTTTGACCTAAGACAACTCAAGTCTGTCCGAAGAAATTTTCCTACAGAAGCAACAAAACTACTTATCAACTCTTACGTAGTCTCACGTCTCGATTACTGCAACGGCATTTATGCCAGCCTTCCAAAATATGAAATTGACAAACTTCAATCAGTGTTTAATGCAGCGGCACGGCTCATAACGGGGGTTTCAAAATATTCGCACATTTCAGAACACCTTCGTAACCTTCACTGGCTCAAGTGCCGTGAAAGAATCCAGTACAAAATGTGCTGGATGGTGTTAAAGCCATCAATGAAATGCCCCCCTACATCTCTAAACTATGCGTCCCGGAAGACACTGGTCTGAGGCAGTCAACTCTTAGATCAGCAACATCAGCAGCTGTAGGCAGACTGATGGAACCTAAACGCAAACCAAATACTAAGTTTGGTGATCGCGCTTTTGGAGTATCTGGGCCGAAGGCTTGAAATAAACTCCCTCCGGAACTAAGATCCATAACAAGTCCAACAGAATTCAGGTCTGAGCTATAGAACTGTTAGTTCTCAAAAATAAGTCAACCAGGAATTTTGGTACTTCAAATCTCGAAGGAAGCCCGGCAAACAACTGTGAGTTGTAATAATTTTGAAAATGATGAACCAAAAAAGAATATCTTTTCTGCCCACCCTATGAATTCAATAAGAATGTATCGGGATGTACTGAAGCGTACACAAAGGATGTATTGTAAGTGTGTCTGTGCGCGAAGGTGCCTACAGAATCTCACACAGAAATCATACATTTGGAAAAGATTAGATTCCGATACATGCCTGCGTTTAGATCTGACATTATTTGTGAAAAAACCCTTAAACTATTTACGTTTCATAGAATTTCCTAGATAGGAATGCTGAATGTAGCAGAGAAATGCTGAACGGGTTGGATCTTCGAAATATTACATCGATTTAAATAGATTTATCAAATCACTTACGAATCTTGATTCTTTTCCAGATAACTAAAGAAAAAACACATCAGCAATAAGCCCAGACATTTTGTAGGTGCTTTCTTGAAGCGATGTATCCTCAAATGAGAATATAGAGCTCAGAATTCGCACAGGAAAGTAATGTGTTTTATGGTTCCAGGATAACCTAACACAGTGAAAATTCAATACACCATTAAAATGTATTTATGGTTCCAGAAAAACTTAACACAATAACAATTTAATACACCTTTAAAATGTGTTTTATGTTTCCAGGATAATTTAACACAATGTCAATTCAATACACCTTTAAAATGTGATATAAAGTCATTAAAAGAGAAGAAAAAACTAACCTCTCAACCTAACCTAATTAACCTAGTTTTTTTTCGTCACTTTACGTGATTTTATATCACTTTTAAAGGTGTGTTGAATTGTCATTGTATTGAGTTATCCGGTTACCGTATTTTATGTGACGTGATTTCTTTCCGGCTGTGATACATTTTGTACTTTTGAGGTCGTAATATTTTGACCACCCAAACCGCCTTTTGTTAGAGTTTGCATTTATTTGACGATAAAGGCAACTTTTATGATATAAAGTATGTACCAAAAAAACTTGCCAAAATTATCAGAAGTTAATTGAAAGCTATTTTTCGAATTTCTTTAATAATATAACATGGCGCTTACATCATTTCAACCAGCAGAATTTATATAATATTTAGGGATCCTAGAAACACACAAAAGCACAAATACACCTAACAACCACACACTAGCAAGTTTTCTAATTTCCAGCAAAGGTGCAGTTGAACAGAAAGCAGCCGCTATCTCGACCCAGCGACAAAATAGCCCCGTTCTGCTCCTCATAAAGAGGAATTATGTCCCCTTTATATGCTCCCGACTCACCCCTTCCCACCCCCGCCACAATCCCACCCACAGCCCGCAGACTATTGCTGTGGGGCTGTCTCTGCTACGCCACTAAATTTCAAACAAAGAAAATCGGGTGGTTTTTATATAAACATAGTCAAGAACCCTAATGACTTTCAAGTGCACTAAATGTTTTGGAAGAGTGATTGAATACTAGATGTTCAGAAACTGAATAACTTTATTTTTTTATGTTTGAATCCCTATGTTATAAGGGTAGGTCGTGTATTATAAGCCAGTGAAATGCAAATATGTATGTCGTAAATAATTTAAAAAATAATACTAAATTGATTTGTGTTTTTGAGAACCATCGAGTATTGGAAACGTTTATGAAATGCCTTTGCTTAATTACTAGATTTTACACTTATAATATCTATATACCTCTCCTCTACATTTTAAATATCGGATTTACACTTATAATATCCATATATCTCTCCTCTACATTTTAAATGTCGGATGTACACTTATAATATCTATATACCTCTCCTCTACATTTTAAATATCGGATTTACACTTATAATATCCATATATCTCTCCTCTACATTTTAAATGTCGGATGTACACTTATAATATCTATATACCTCTCCTCTACATTTTAAATATCGGATTTACACTTATAATATCCATATATCTCTCCTCTACATTTTAAATGTCGGATGTACACTTATAATATCTATATACCTCTCCTCTACATTTTAAATATCGGATTTACACTTATAATATCCATATATCTCTCCTCTACATTTTAAATGTCGGATGTACACTTATAATATCTATATACCTCTCCTCTACATTTTAAATATCGGATTTACACTTATAATATCCATATATCTCTCCTCTACATTTTCCCACCTACCGCCCTCATTTATTTTTGATTTTGACCTTGTTTATGCTAGTTAAAATAAATTTGTTCATCATTCGCACTTAAATAGTAGGTACAACATTACAAAAAATTAATACAATTAAAAAAATGGTAAAAATTCACCAACTTCCAAAGATTTACCGTAATCTCACTGGGATGGTAACAATGCTATCAATGAGTACTATTCTATAATACTGCATAACTGCTTGCCACCTAATCTGAAACAACCTGCTGATAATTCACCAATACACAATCAGAAAAAACAGAACACAGAATGGATAAAAACTGAAGGTACAAATTTTTCCATAACTCACCCCAAACCAAACATAAAACATTCGAATTAGCAGTTCCATGATAACTCAACGCAGTGACAATTCGAGACAATTTAAAAAAGTGATATAAAGTCATTAGAAACGACGAAAAATTTTTTAAACCTAACCTAACCTAACGTACTTAACCCAGTTAATAAAGTTTTTGTTTCATCACTTTCCATGACTTTATATAACCTTTTAAAGATGTGATGAATTATCATTTTGATGATTTATCCGGTCACCCTAATTAGCATGTATATTATGTTTTTAGTTCTACTAAATAGATTGTTGTGGTGTTATTATTTTAATTTTGTTTGTACTTTAATTTTTAAAAGAAAGACAAATATTCCCGGGTTAGGCATAACCTGACAATATTTGAAAATCTCTTACTAGCGGAAAATATTGCTTGTGTTGTGATGGATGACTTAGCCAGCCGAGAAATTGAACGTGCGACGCCTGGGTGGGACCCAAACACGATGCCAACTCAGCTATTGACCGGTCAAAAGGTTTTTTTTTCTTTGGTAATAATTTAAATACTCATTATCTACTACTGTATTGTGTTATTCTCTTTCGTCTTAAATGTATCTTTAAGAACACTTCATTTGTTTTTACGAAACTATATCTAAGTAATATGTAACATTATGATTAAACAACTATTAACCTAGTATGGATACATTACTGCCGCCATGGATGAAACCACAGTATCCTCCTTGAGTACCTACAAGTACAAGGACGATGATGTATTTTTACCTATAACGGCATAATAAATTTTTTCCAGTACATGTGAATACCTCAGCACCGATTCTTAAAACTTATGTAAAGTGTACATAAAAAAGAATATAATAAATAAATAAACCTAAATCATTTCATTTTCTCTTCATTCAGCATTGAACTTATACATATAACATGTGACCGAACTGTGAACTCGACAACATATTCCAGAAGTGTGTTTTTTTCTGGCGTCGCATTTTAGGTTTTAATGGAATGTTCACCGGTTGAGAGTTAATATTACATGTTCAGTAAAATAGTTCACAGAAGGAGTTCAAATTCTAGTGGCAACTGTCTGGGTTGGAGCCACAAAATACCTAATAAACTTAATTGATCCTCTGAAAACGAGGGCGGTCCATCTGGTTGACGACACGTTGTTAACAAAACGATTGCCATCTCTAATGTAGGTATGCTTAGTATGTTTTACAGGCATTTCAATGTAGCCTGCTCACGAGACACAGACACGAGCGAAACACTCGTTCACACTGATGTCGACTTCACGAGAACGGGTCGTTTCTCAGACTGATTGTTGTGTAAGTCGGCTCGCATGCCTTTTCAAGACTCCCATTAATAAATACCTTCCTATAGCCCACCTTAAACCACCTCGCAATGCTTTCAAACAGGGTTGCGATACAGTGCCCATGTCTGTACACTGTACAAGTGAGGTGTAACAAAAACAAGCAAAAAAACACTACCTAACCCACAGACATAGGAATTAATAGACGAGAAGATAATGGCGAGGGGTAAAATCAACTGTTGAAGAACGAAGGGAGTGAAGCTGACTGTGATTCGTCAATAAATCAATCTGACAGTAAATAGGCATCTCGCATTATAATATCACCATTTACTTCTTAAAAGTAAAATCTGCTTTTGAATGAATAGACATTTTTACATGGGAGCGCAAATTACTCGCCACGTTATGAACAAATTTGGGAAGTCCAAATTCGGCAAAAAAATTCGGTTCTATTTTCAGAGTCGAATATTTCGTTTAAGTATTTAGTTAAGACACTTTTATAAATGTTCATAATTTACTTCCCAGCAACCAACCAGCTTTGTGTTTCGCGTCCAGACGTTTCTCGATGTGATAGTAACAACTGATTCATATTATACGATGTGAATATGCTTAAAATAAAGTAAAATAATGCTTATATATGGAATGTAATACGACAATTGGGTTTATTCTCTTTTTCACATCTATTTTTACAAGTTTTCATAGTACAAATCAACATTTTTCCGTGTTATTTCGTAAAATGAACCGATGATGCCTCGACCATAGTTCGCACAAGAATGATGACGTCACGTTTTCAAATTTCACTTGAGGCCATACGCGAGCACAGCCGGCTCCAATGGAACCGGTATGGGGAGTGGGGATAATACGCTTTTAATCACTTAGGGCAGGTCTACTAATATTCATATGTCTATGACCTAACCCCTTTCCCGAATGATTTTCAAACGATAAATTAAATGCTTATTTGAGTTAATTAAATCATCCAAATCTATATATGTTATAATTATATTTTAATTTTTAATCTTTATTTTTTATTTTAAATTTATCTTTATTTTAATGTTGTTTTTCTTTTATTTTTTTTAAATGTATAAATTCTTAAATTATAAAATGGGGGCCTCAGCACGGGTAAACAACCCAGTGAGGCCAACATTACTAAATTGAAATATGAAATATTGTAAAAAAAATGTATCAACAATAAAAAAATATATGTGTACTTATAATGCCCATGCACACTTCATATCGAATTTTATAAAGCGCTCCGAGTTCGGAAATAGGTACATACCCTTCTATTATAGGCAGCCCCCCCCCATCCCCCCTTCCCCCTTCCCCCTCCCACACCATTCCTTCCCATCCCCACTTCCCGTTTCATTGAGACACGTAAAATAAGCTGTAACTTATTGTTATTGCGAGCTTTAAAAGCTGCGGTTTATGTTCTAAATCACTTTTGCTTACACAAAGGGGAGAGGGCGGGGGGAGAGAGAAGCGAACACAGATTAGTGCTGGGGTGATAAATTCATTTAAATATTCTTCATTGACCATTTTTTATGTTCGGTTGCTGCGACTCCACTATATTTTTTATTTAATCGTATTTTAATTGGTTTGGTTCAGTCAGCTATGTCAACATATTTCATTTTTTAATGATAAACTAATGTTTATAAGACAAGGTTCTTTTATGCATAGCACAAAGGATAGTAAATTATTATAAGTAATAATTAGTCGTCTGAAATATCCATACAAATTCTAAATATCTCCGACTCATAAGCCGACGTAGCTCAGTGGTCCAAAACACCTGACCGGACATCAGAAGGTGGGGGTTCAATTCCCGTCGGCGGCATTTATTTTTACTCGGGAGATATTTTCAATCGGTATGGATATTTCAGGCGATTAATTATTGCTTAAAATAATTTGACAACATATTTCAGTTTACAGTTTTTATCAACTTTTTCAATATGAGTACCTATCTACCCCATTAGTCTTAACTGCTATCAACCTTCTAAAGCCAGTGAGAAGATGGAATCCCCAATTGGGGTAGGTTGTGAGGCTGAAGGTGGTGGGGATGGGAGGGAGATCAGGAAGAGGAGGGTGGCGAAGTACCTGCATCTTACACTCTAGAATCTAGAACATGCTGCAAAACATATTATTTTGTATTAAAAATTACAATATTTGGTGGGAATTAACACACATTAAATAGCTGACGTAAATAACTAACCATCATACCGTTTCTCTGCGGGAATAGGCAGATAGGACTTTCACAGCCAAACAAGCTGTCTTGGCACTCACTTCTTTCCTCATTAACATGCATTCATCGTCTCATACATACTCTTCCGTTATTCCGACTTTTAACATGTCCCGACTCAAAACTTTATTTAAATTATAAATACATCGTATCACATCCGAAATTATATTGTTTAGTAAATAACTAAAAAAAAATAACTATTTAAAATAAAGGTTGTTACTATTCTCTTTGGTTATTACCCTTTAAATAAATAAAAAGGGCTTAAAATATTCCAAAAACACCGCTTTATTTTCACAAGATAAAGTGAAGAAAACGTTTGTAAGAGCAAAGAAAATAAAACAACGACCATACCTTTTCATTATCTCTGCTAGTAAATATAAAATCCCGTCTATAAATCATCCCTTTTTCTCGTGGATTTCCAGGAAAACATTGTTTACCAGACCAAGGGTTGGATTTCCATTTGTTTTCCTTTTCTTCTATCAGCGTGTTGGGATCTTGCCTGCTTCTTAGCCTTGCCGTTTAATATATTGTTTCAGGAAGCAACAAAGGATTATTCAACAATGTTATTACGGTTAATATATAGTTAGTTTTTCATATTATTAACTATAATAATTATATTTAGGTAGATATCAACCGGTACTTTCCTGGTTCTGTACCAAATTTAAAAACTTAATTTAATTTAATAATACATTTATTTAATTTTTTATTTAATGTTTTGGTACAAATTTGCAACAGTTATACAAATAAAAATACAACGAAGTAGGTACGTAGCAAAAACTCCCAAGGCAAAGCCTGCGCGTGCACGGAGAAAAATTACTGACAAAAAATATTTGCTAATTTATTATGAATAATTTTATTATTTGTAATCCGATTAAAAACCGGATTTCAAGACCCTTATCGAATGAATCGATAGGTTTTTAGTAAAATATCAATGTATTGTCAAGTTTCCACAAAAACCTAACATTATCGCATTTCGTCATTATATGTTATTAAGAAAAAACTCAGGTGTATGAACACATATTCCGAAATTATTACGAATTTAATAAAAGTTTATCAGGAAACGGCCTGCAATACCATTTTGACCGGATTACAAATAATTTAAAGAGATTCTAAATAAATTTGAAACAAAGTAAGATTAGCAAAGAAGTAAATTAAGTACATGGTGTCCGGGGGCTAAATTGCACAAACTTTGAGAGGTGATTTTACATGATGTTCATAACATTTCCATAGATTAATTACAGGGTGTCCGGGGGTAAAGTGTACACTCTTCGAGAGGTGATTCTACAAGGTTTTCCAATAAGAGGTATTATTTTGAATAGCCCGCTATTTCGGTAGATGTTACTTTTGAAGCTGTCATTTTTTGACATTTGACAAGTAGAAACTACGCCATTAATAAAAATGGAACGATACACGTTTCAACAACTCATTGAAATTATTAAAATTCACTTGAGTGAATCAAATGCAAATCATCTTGAGTGATGAGGCCCATTTCCACCTCGGCCCGGAAAACCCAAGAGTTATTGTTAAAAAGTCTCTCTATCCTCAATGTGTGACTGTTTGGTGCGGTTTATGGTCCGGTGGAGTCATTGGACTTTACTTTTTTGAAAATGAGGCTGGAGCAACAGTTACGGTGAATGGATTGCGCTATCGAGAGATGATTAACGATTTTTCATGGCCGGAATTGAATTGGATGGTTATTGATCTGACAATGTTTACTTTCAACAAAATGGTGCTACGTGCCACACAAGCAACGAAACTATTGATCTTTTACGATTGAATATCAAAATAACACCTCTTATTGAAAAACCCTGTACATGATGGTAGAAGTAAAATAAACAAACTATTTTTTTTTTTTTTTTCGGTACAAACGACTCAACTTTTTTAATGGAAAACTATCTTTGAACGTTGGAAACAGACACCCTGTATAAATCATAATATTAAAATGTTTATAAAATTAAGCTATCAAAAAATATGTTATCGGTTAACGGCTGAGTAGTACAAAGCGACTGGTGCATTGCGTGAGCAATATTTTCAATTTATAATGATTATAGTACCTACAGGGAACAAATTAAAAATTGCACTGCAATTTATTCATTATTTTGTTTATTGTTATTCATAACCCCGGAATGCTTTTATTTCCTTTAAAATAATGAATAATTATTGATTATTGTACCCACCTAACATAGCCACTTTTCAAGTAAACCTATTGAATTCGGTTACAGACTAGGGTGAACAGGAAAAAAAAGCTTGAAGAAATAATATAAAAAAGACCTTTCACATTTATAAAAAAATAAAGTTATGTGACACTTCACAAGAGTACCTACCCCTGTCTGTACAGTGTTAAGATATGTGAACTATATCTCCATCCGGTTGGGTAGAGTTGTGAGAGGGGTTATGGTATGGGCTGTGGGAAGGGATTTAGTAATGCGGGTCTTGAAGAGGTCCGGATTATACGAACTATTTTTTTTGAACTTTTTCTTTAAACTAAGAACCTTTTGTTTAAGAGTTAAGCAGCCGTGTAGTTTGAAATATTGATGGATTTCGGAGGATGACTTTCAAAATTAATCTCTGTACCTTTTCTACAGGTGAGAGGTTAGTTTTAAAAGTCCTCCTCCAACCGATTGTTCCATATTGTTAAATACATTGGACCAGAGAAAAATATTTCGGGACTGGAAAATCTACTATTATAATTATTTGGTGTCGATTAAAATATATACACTTCTTTATATGTATCATCTACCTATTTTTACTAATATCTTCCACCAAAAATAATAGTAGTCTGCCATCTATCTAATATTTTGGTAGTAAAATAAACATCAAAAAGTCTCTGAGAAAATAGACGAATGCTAGAAAAAACTTAGGTTTGCGTCTCGGGTGGAATGGTTGGAAATAGGTCCTGGAACTTTCCGCCAGATGGCACGCCACGCGGCCGTCAATTCTAAATTTTTGATAATTTCGGAATGTTTGCGAGACTTTCTAGTAAATGTTTCGTAGTTCTGCGTAGGGGTGGCATTGATTGCAACCTATGATTTAATTTCAACAATTTTATTATATTTTTCCACATAGAAAAGTCTAAATGCTTATAGCTGGATACTTTTTGGATAGTAAGAAGAAAAACAAAAATTTAAAATCAATAATTCAACCTTTTATGAAAATGTAAAGTACGTCACCATTACCGTACATAATTTATAAAATTAACCAATTTCAATCCGTTTTCAAAGCCGCGACAAGACTTACTACCGGCCTATCTAAATATTCCCACATTTCAAAGCATCCCATAAATATTCACTGCCTCAAATTTTCTGAAAGAATTCAGTTCAATTTCTGCTGGGTGGTATTTAAGTCACCTAACGGAATGGTCTTACTTATCGGAAATATGTATTCCGGAAAATGGTAATTCACGTCAGTCAACCCTTAGGACAGCGTGCTTTGGGAGTGTTAGGACCTAAAGCCTGGAATAGACTGCCACATGGTTTAAGAATTATCACAGACTCGACAGAATTCAGAGCTAAACTTAAAACTCATCCTTTTCGATAATCAAATCCATAAAGGTTCAGTCTTCACCTTCATAGTCTGCGATATTGTAAATAATTAAAAGTATAAAAAATGTAAACAACTAAAAATTTGTAAGCTTTTTAAGGTCATTTCTTAAAAATTCTCCAGTTCAAGAGTCCAATATGCTCCTCTCTTTAAAAATAAATGTCAACTCTATATTTGCCACTAATTTTCTAATAAATGCAATATCAATAGTAATTGAGGGTAAAACAGCAAATGTGAAATCATGTCCAGTGTTTTTACTATGGTGTCGTGCGTGCAAAGTCGTAAACTTCTTTTCAAATAAAAGTGTGTTTATCTGAAGAGCAAGTATATTTTTCTATATCTGTTTGTAAATTATAACATTAGATAGAGCCTTGGAACTTAATAAATTTACAGTGTTAGTAACTTTGCTTTTTCCCGAACCATAACCAATTTTTTCATCGTGTTTATATTATCTGTGGAAACGTTTTCAAAAATAATCCAAGATCATTTGGGCAACTTCGCATGAGAAACAAAAATCTCTTTTTGAAACTATAATGAACCTTAATATTTTCAGTTACACTTTGGAATGACTCTGTGTAGGTAGATTCATAATAAACGTTTCCAAAAAAAGTTAAAATGTTTTATTAATATTATTTTTAGTGTCTTTAATACTTTTTTTGCTAATCTAAATACACTATTTTCTTAAAGACATAAAAACTTTGATAACATTTTATTTAATAATTTAAAAATTATTTAGTCAATGTATCCAATAGAATAAAAAAAATGCTGGAATGCTAAAAATTGCATTTAAATCTCAATTTGACCATCTAATTAAAGCGATGCAATTTTTAATTTGTTCGTATTACCCATTCAGTTATAAATATTATGCAATACCAATGGGCACTCGAATCGATGTTTCGTTTCAATGAATGCGTTTCTAATTCCGTTTTTTGACTCTATTGTTAAAATAATCAACATGATTCATTCCGAAATGTGGCACCACTTTTATTGGTATAGAAAAATAATTGCTTTTTTATACTATTCTGGAATTCCAAATCTAATTTGAAAGAATAATTACTAAGACATTGATATAAATTTGGGACAATGTATTTATGTCTTTGATATGTCGATTAATTTTAATTAAGTTATAACACCATTGCGATAAAAATCACTATAGTTATCTTATACAAATAATAGTTACTATGTCTAAAAGTGTATTTATTATATTATCTGATTGATGGCAAAATTCTAAATGATGTACGTCAATGTGAGTATTAATATTGAAAATTGCTAATTTATTAGGAATCTCTTCAAAGTATTCGTAATCCGGATAAAAACGGGATTGCGGGCTCTAAACGAATGAATTGATAGGTTTCCTAATAAACTTTTAATAATACGAATGTATTATTACGATGTCGGAACACGTGTTCATAAAAATCCTAATATTTCAGCATTTCATTCATTTAATTGTATATTATCAATGCAAATGCAGGTGCATGAACACGTGTTTCCAAGTATTGGGACTTTACTAAAAGATTATCAGGAATCGGCTTGCAATCCAACTTGTTTTTTACACGATTACCAATAATTGAAATATTTTTAATATATCATTGAAGCAGAAGATATTAATAAATCTAACGAAAAAAATGGAATCTAAACGAAACACGACACAGAAAAATCAACAGATAACGGTTACAAATAGGAATTGAACCCAGGATCTCTTGTTTTACCAGGACAGGCATCATAAACCACTCGACCAATGGGACTTATTTATTATACATCATATTTGTCCATATCATATTTCAAATTCAGAATTTACAATATCATTTTGCAACTAATTTTTCCCATTTTTGGTATCTACATTTTTAAATGGAAACAAAGTTTCTAATGAAATTGGTTTGTAACCTAGATAGTGTGTTGGATTAACATATCCGATTTTTATTTATATGGGATTCATTGACTTTTTGAAAGTCTAAATTTATATTCAGGAAGAACTTTTTATTTTCAATGTAATATATCATTGAAGAAGAAGATAATACTAATAAATCTAAACGAAACATGAAACAGAACAAGACACAGAAAAATAAAAGGATTACGGTCACAACTAGGAATTGAACCAATTGGATTCAATTCCCAGTCCTTATTCGTATTTCTACGGATATATTTCATTGATGAATATAACCCTCAAAATAAGTTTAAAGGAAAAAGATGAACCTGAAAAATTTTAATCCACTAGAAATACTCATTTTTCTAACGTTTTTATTCATCAATTTTATGTTTTTTTTAATAGGTTCCAACTACTTTCTTATCCGTTGGCACTTTCATCAGGTAAGCAGGTATTAATGAAGTAAATATTAGTAATTATATCTGATAATACATTTAAAGTTAGGTATACCCATTTACCATTTACAAGCTCACCTCTCATTCAGTGGCGGTTCGTAACTTTTGGGTGTGCTAGAGTGTTAATATTAAAAAAGCATTATTGATGTTGTAGCGGAAAAAGTTTTTTTTCGAAAATTCTGTTTTTTGTGTGAAGCTTTTCTGGAAAAACTGCACTGCCAAAACTGAAATATCCTGAAAATCTTCATACGAAAACAGAATTTAAAAAAATATAGTGGTTTTGCACTTAACAACTCAGCATTATATCACACTCAAATTGACGAGCCGCCACTGCTCTCATTTATAGTCATAATTATTTACGTAATAAGATTTTTTAACCTTTTCCACTCTGTAGGCCACACAGTCATGCACTAGTTAGCTAAGCTTTATAGTTTTGAATTAAAACTAGGCAGAGCTTACCCGCCACCTTACCAACGGCATTATAAGGACAACAGTAAGTTTTTCTTAGGACGCCGCACAAGTCACGTCTCTATTTAAAATAAAATACAGTGTGTGGAAAGCCTACGAACGACGGAAGTGAAACTTTTAGTATTCTTCTCTCTCTCTTTTCATTTCATATAATTATTATTCAGATTGCTGTACATTATAGTTTTAAAAAGCATAAATTTATTTAGAGGCGTGTTGTTAACAAATGAACGTTTAACTAGATTCCTAATATTGACATATTTATAAGTAGCATGTGATAAAAAAAAAATAAAAGTAATAAAAATATGGGATTCGAACCCGGGTCCTGCATAACGAGTGTCGAACGCTCTGCCTCTAGACCGCGAGGAGAGGTATCTCGCGCGACGAGAACCGCGTATACAACGTGTACTCCTATCACATAACGTCTCGTTAACGCTTTATATAGGGTCGAATCGAAGATATATCGGCAGTGTGAAGTCATATCTGTCGTTTTTCAAAATATTTCCGTATATTTGTCCGTTTTGGAAAAGATCTATCGTGTTTTAACAGTCTCATACCCGTATGGAGTCTGAATTTGAAAAACATTTCTAAATTTGGAAAAACTCACTTATGGCTGTGTTTTTTACTAAAAAAACTTAGTAATTAGTCGCGTTATCGGCCTTGATTAGTAATTTTAATGATTCAAAATAAAAATAATTAATCAAAATACCGAGCCACTCTACCGGCTCGATATGTAAGCTATATTTCGACCAAAATATCATATAGTCAAAATATCTAAAAGTCGCAGCACGAGAGCATTTTATCACTTTTCCTCGGATTACAAAAAAAAAAGAAAAAGAAAAAAAAAATAGTTAAAGCGGGGATCGAACCTCGGTTCTTCACAACGACACTCGGGCGCTCTGCCTCTAGACCGCGAAGCTGAGTTTGGAGAGTGACCTAAACTAGGTATATAATATTAGCTAGGCTCCTATAGCGAAATGATCACGGTTTTTCGTGACGGTCATGAGACGATTTTACTCCGGTCCTCGAAAATGCATAACGCGCGTAAAAAATTTTCACTCAAAAACATAACAGTTATACAACCACTGGTACAGAAGAAAGATACGTTAAAAACCTACGTGTGATAAGTATAAGACATAAAAATTAAAATAATCAATAGCTGGTGTAAGCGAATAGATAAGCTTAAGAAAGGGGCCCTTAGGTGGTTTGGTGAGTTAGAGCGAATGAACAATGAAAGGAGTGTAAGTAGAATAGATGACGCGGAAGTGAATGCTATAATAAGTCGTGGACACCCGAGGAAGACATGATACAAGTAAATCAAATAATTGAAACAAACCATGTGAAAAGTCAGAATAAACAAGAGATTGTAGAATGAGACGATTGATAAATTAATATTCATGAAGGAAAGACTACGTGCCTAGACTGAGTGGTTCATGAAGAAAAGAATTCGTGCCTAGACTTAATTATTCATGAAGCAAAGAGTTCGTGCCTAGACTTACTTGTTCATGAAGCAAAGAGTTCATGTCTAGACTTAGTTGTTCATGAAGCAAAGAGTTCGTGCCTAGAATTAGTTATTCATGAAGCAAAGAGTTCGTGCCCAGACTTAATTATTCATGAAGCAAAGAGTTCGTGCCTAGACTTAGTTTTCATGACCCAAAGAGTTCGTGCCTAGAATTAGTTATTCATGAAGCAAAGAGTGCTTGCTTAGACTTAGTTGTTCATGAAGCAAGGAGTGCGTTTCTAGACTGAGTTGTTTGGCGGTCCATCCTCTCTTCCTAACCTTTCTAGGTATCGGCATGATGGTTAGTTAGTTGCATACCGATTCATAAGCTTCCATCTGATTAAATGTCATTCACTAATTACGTACCTAATAAGTGCTTTTTGAAACAGAAGGTAATTTAACGAACATAATATACGTTTTTAAGATTTAGCTACTAGTTGATCGACCGACAAGAATTTCGCCCACCGCCGCTATACAGAAGTTTTTAAAAGATAGCTCCAATGAAACAAGGCAGAAAACGCCGTGTAAAAAATTGTGTACCGGCAGGTTGATATATTCCCTTATTTGTAAAAAAAAAATCCTTTAGAAAAGCTTCCTACCAATAGTTAGGCTTCCAATGAGAAATAAGCTTCCCTTCACAACAATGCAAGATTAACGATGATTTACGTTAACACCAAACATTTTTTTTCTAATTCGATTTACTTTTTTCTTGTATCGTGGAATATTTGGACCGGCATCCGAAACGTATAAAAAATGCATTAAAAACGACAAAAACCTCTTCACACCCGGCGGGAAACACCATCAATCTTCCCAAGGGTAACCGTGTCAAACGGGGCACATCCCATCGGATCCAAGGGGTTAGATATAAGGACAGTCGCAGGATATGAGCTAATTTTATTTATTGTCGCTTAGGGTTTCGACGTTACCAATATTTTATTATGGTGAAGTATATCAATAATTGATCAGTGATTTTTTTTGTTTCTTATCCTCCAAACCACTTGTAGGTGGTGATCTACAAAATTATATTAATAAACGAGTACCTACAGCGTAAATGTTGGAATTGGAACTGAACCTATACTAAAATTCCTGTAGGTACCGAGTAACTGTCCTTAATTACCTACCTAAGTTCGATCATAAACGAAAAATAAATATTTCAGTGACACTGAAACCAAGCCTTTTCTAAAAAATGCCCGTAGTTCCATAGCAAGCCCAACAGAATTCAGGTCTAAACTGAAAACTTATCTTTTTAAGCTGTTATACCCTTAAATTAAATGTAAAATTCCCGATAGAAAGTTCAATTATATCCAATTTTCCAATTATGTCTTTTAGGACTTATCAACAATTAGTTAATGAACATTAATAAACAATTAACAATCAGTTAATGAACATTAATGAACGCTAATAAACAATTAGTCAATGTTAATTAAGTGTGATTTACCAGGAAAGTATGGTACTGTACCTATATTATCTCCATATACTCGTATAGTTAGTGATAACATAGATCATTGTAGAAATGTAATATACATGGTGTCCGGAAACTCGTAGTACAAGCGGGAAACTGGAGAATCTACACCACATGGGGAACCCAAAAAAACATAAAGTTTTTTGATTTGAGCATTTTCAAAAAAAAAAAAAAACCAAAAAAAAATATTTTTCGGCTATTTTAGGGTTAAAGTTTTTTCTGGTGTTTAGGGTTGAATAACAGATGTTTTAACCCTGCAGAGCAGAAATATTTTATGATTACACCGGGTTAAATGAAGGGTGATTTCAAAATAATGCTTCAAATCCGGGTTTCTTCATTTGTTTTCATCTTCAGTAATAATTTATAAGAATTTGATTAAAAAAAAAAAAAAAAAAAAAAATCAACTTCAAACTCGATTTACTCGATAACGAAAGCTCAAATAAAAAAAAAAATATACTACAAAATCGACTCCAAATGTGATGTAGATTCACCAGTTTCCCGCTTGTCCTACGAGTTTCCGGACACCCTGTATATTAATGCAGCGCCCTTGAGGTGATTTTGCACAAAAACTTCGCTATACAATTCATCCAAATATTATTATTATTGACCTAAACTATACATATTAAATGGTATTGACACAAACATCAATATAAAAAAAAACTTTCGGCATGAAATTAATTATTTTTATGAAATGAAACCTTTTTCAAAATGACAAAGCTTTCATCCACTTACCTAATGACTTTCATCTGTCTTATATTGTCTTCCTTGGAAGAAAGGAACCAAACATAACTCCCACTAAGATTCAGAACACGCCTCAGCGTCCAAAATATCTCTCCTTTTGTAAGACAATGGGATTATGATTCTTATCTACTCGTTTTATAGCGCACACAAAGGCTCGACAAAGGCAGATTACTGAGTCCGCCCATAGATGGCAGCCTCGGAAAAGCCTACGTTAAAAGCTCAGGCCATTTAGAACCCGATTCCAAACCGGCCAAAAACTGGAAAACGCTCATCTACAAACTGCAAATAACCCACGCTTAGATGAAAAGCATTGCATGGAAAATAACATAATTTTTTTTCATTAGTATTACGAAAATTCAACCCCGACAATTTGATTTATCCCTTTTTATTATTTCTCTCAAAACTTAACTTTTGTTTTGAAGTTTGGAGATCATAGTAGGGCTAAGGACTAGCTAACAAGATTAAAGAAAAATATACAGTTTTACTTGTGTTAGGCAAAAGGGGTGTTTAAGTTACAATATGTGGGGAAGTTTGAAAACATTTAGCTAGAGCTTTTTTTGAAGGTGGCATTGTTTTATAAGGGAGCCCGTTTTGTGCGGCGGCTCCCTAAAGGGAAAGGAGATATCTCCGCGGTCGCATTTTATACATTCACAGGCCAATCCGGTGTTCCCAAACAATGGGCAAGACAATGGTGAACACCCAGATGTGGGCGGGGCGTCCATTGTTGGGCACAATGGGCCATGCGCAGTACATAACACAACAATTGGCTCCATGTTATATATCCATCCACTCGTGTGCGCTCCTTATGTGGCGCGGGCGCGGGCGGCTCAAGGAAGCGGAAAGAATCCTTGGAAGATTGGGGACTTTAGGTAGGTACAAAGAACATTTTCAAAAGAGAAATTGATAATTGGTTATATATTATTATTAGACTGCCAATGATATTATAAATGTAGGCTAATTGTGTGCTTTAGAAGTAGGTTTTAGGTACATGTTTTGCTGGGTTCTGTCTGAGTTGTTTTCCAAGAAAATAATAAATACCTTTCCTGGAATTCATACAGGTAATATGGGCGAATACTTTAATTGCTATAAATGACAATCTGTTAATATATATAATACGAATATGTTAGTTCTCCCACCTATTTACCCCTGTTACGTTGACAAAGCGACGTATATTATTATATATATTATATTTAATAAGGCGTATATTAGCAAAGGATAATGCGAACGATACCTTAAGATTATTTAGAATCAGCCAAACATTAAGAAATTAGAACGTGAAAACAAAGTGTAAAAAAAATATAATATTGAAAAAGCAGAGTGATTACATTAACATTCTCATGGCAAAGAAGAACTCCAGCAAAAAGTTCAATGGCTACCTCCCGTGAGATAGGTACCGATAGAGAACATAAATATGTCAAATGGAATACGAACAAAGAAAACCTTTACCGAGTTGAGGTCCACCCGTTTTCCACCAGTCAGCGCCAACAAACAATCCATTAAGTTCTGATAAGTTTCAAAAAAGGCAGAACCAAATGACGGTTCGTGATTCCAGCGGAGGTCAAGCCCCTTGTGGAATTTTCAATTTTGACAGACGCTCTTTGTGGCACGAACAACGGCCTTCTCGCTTAGAACCTTAGAAGATGGCTCCTTAGCAGACAGTTCGCTGCTTGGAAGCTCAGACCTCTGATGTTATATTATTTTAGAGTTCCGAAAGAATCGGTCTAAAATGAGAATAATCTTTTACAATGGACTATTGTTGCTTTTCCACAATCCGCAATGTAACGAGCAATTATTGTTTACATTGAATGCCGAATGGAATTAATCCGAATCCATGAGATTATCAATACTCAGCAGTCAGCACTGGGGTACTTTGGAGTACTTACATCTTCGGGAGGTCTGATTGGATGGAGGTAAGCAAGTACCAAATGGAAAACGAATTATGTGACCGTTTTACAATGAACAGTGGAGAAAATTGATTATTACTAGTGAAATTGACTTGACATGGAATCGGTGAAGATATCTAGATGAATTCCAACCAGATTTTTGTGGCAGACCCAATTTTTAAAAATTGAATTTTCAACAATTTTTTAAAATTAAATTTCTTGATGGTGGATGATGAAGACTTCGATTTAATCGATTATTCTAAGTCAAATATTCAAAATCTCAACAAATTTGAATATCGCTCCGCTAATCATTTTCAAATATAGCGTGGAAGTAAAACAATCGCACTATTAACGTCTTGTATTGAACATCTGGGAAAAAAATCCAGCCAAGACAATAGTGCGATTTTACGCCTTTCAATAAATCCGCTATTTGCGGGCGAATTCCGCGTTGAGGTTATGCCGCCGAAATCCAAAGCAGCAAGCATAGCAAGTTCACTGTCAAAACCAGGCTTTGTATCTTTGTTGCGTAATATCCATCACTGATTCGATTTGCGAAGCGGAATCAAGTTGATTTTTTTTCTATTACTCCACCGTGTAATAATCGTCATCAATAGTTAGTAGGTTCGAGAAACGTGAAGCCGCCGGAGCGTGCAGTTTTATAGCTACTTTTTTCCTATCCGTTGTTATTAAAAGTAACTTTTCGTCCGTGGCCACAATCGTGGATGTTGTATTGAAAATCAATTGTTGCCCCGCGTTGTGATCGGTGACTTGGCTTTGTATCTATACGTAATTGATGGACTTCGTTTCAGAGGTTTCAAAAAAGGCTTTGTTATCTATTTTGATTGGATACAATTGAATTAAATAATATTGTAGTATTAACGTGATCAGAAGTGTCAATCTTTTAAGATGGAACACAATTTACATAAGTCATTCACGCTGGTGGCATAATTTTTACTTTTTTTAATAAATAATCTTTTGTATAAGTCATTAATTCATCGAGTACGTCTTTCTATTGAAATTAAAGTAGGTACAAAGTAATGCAGAATAATACTGAACGTTATAAAGAGATAGTATAACAATACAACTAGATAGAGATTTGATCAGCAGTAAATTTACCTTGCGATTCTCTCTGTAACTATGGTTCAAGGAACTCTAAAACTTTTACTTTGAATCTAAGTGTCGTAATTTTCATTAAGTGTTTGGAGAATTCAGACAAGCCATTAAGCCATAAGCCATCAGCCATCAGCGCTACCAGAGATCGGACAACACTCTTGTCCAGGCTGTTGCCCAGTGGCAGGGAGCGCCTCTACACCAGAGATGGAGAATTTCACTCAAGCCACCATAAAGTCCTAATGTGCTATCGATTTAATCGATTTAATCGATTATTCTAAGTCAAATATTCAAAATCTCAACAAATTTGAATATCGCTCCGCTAATCATTTTCAAATATAGCGTGGAAGTAAAACAATCGCACTATTAACGTCTTGTATTGAACATCTGGGAAAAAAATCCAGCCAAGACAATAGTGCGATTTTACGCCTTTCAATAAATCCGCTATTTGCGGGCGAATTCCGCGTTGAGGTTATGCCGCCGAAATCCAAAGCAGCAAGCATAGCAAGTTCACTGTCAAAACCAGGCTTTGTATCTTTGTTGCGTAATATCCATCACTGATTCGATTTGCGAAGCGGAATCAAGTTGATTTTTTTTCTATTACTCCACCGTGTAATAATCGTCATCAATAGTTAGTAGGTTCGAGAAACGTGAAGCCGCCGGAGCGTGCAGTTTTATAGCTACTTTTTTCCTATCCGTTGTTATTAAAAGTAACTTTTCGTCCGTGGCCACAATCGTGGATGTTGTATTGAAAATCAATTGTTGCCCCGCGTTGTGATCGGTGACTTGGCTTTGTATCTATACGTAATTGATGGACTTCGTTTCAGAGGTTTCAAAAAAGGCTTTGTTATCTATTTTGATTGGATACAATTGAATTAAATAATATTGTAGTATTAACGTGATCAGAAGTGTCAATCTTTTAAGATGGAACACAATTTACATAAGTCATTCACGCTGGTGGCATAATTTTTACTTTTTTTAATAAATAATCTTTTGTATAAGTCATTAATTCATCGAGTACGTCTTTCTATTGAAATTAAAGTAGGTACAAAGTAATGCAGAATAATACTGAACGTTATAAAGAGATAGTATAACAATACAACTAGATAGAGATTTGATCAGCAGTAAATTTACCTTGCGATTCTCTCTGTAACTATGGTTCAAGGAACTCTAAAACTTTTACTTTGAATCTAAGTGTCGTAATTTTCATTAAGTGTTTGGAGAATTCAGACAAGCCATTAAGCCATAAGCCATCAGCCATCAGCGCTACCAGAGATCGGACAACACTCTTGTCCAGGCTGTTGCCCAGTGGCAGGGAGCGCCTCTACACCAGAGATGGAGAATTTCACTCAAGCCACCATAAAGTCCTAATGTGCTCATCAATGTATTAATTTTTTATTATTTTTATTGATTTTCTTTTTATGTATGTATTTACTTAAATGTAAACTTTTATGGCACGCAGAGCATTGCACACACCGCTCTGTCCAGCTGAAATAAACATTATTAATATTATTATTAAGTAAATACCTAAAATTTAATACTTTTTGCAGAAAATAAGTTTAATTGCCATTATTAATATTCGAACTTGTTTGTCAAGAATTCAGACCATACGTGATTTTGAACGGGTCGGGTGACTTTTGTACATTAACCCCGCGCATCAAGAGGCCCCGAGGAAAATAATTTCCAGCAAGGCCTATGTCACCTTTGGGGGTGCTGTGAGGGAGGGGTTTCAGGAAAGGAAGGAGAGGAAGTTCTGGGATGGTAAAAGGTATGAGGGTTGGATAGGAATCTAGGGATCGCTGTGTCCATGAGTGACGGACATATGCGACCCACTGCGATGGGATGGGATAAGGGATGGGTCGAAAGACCAGATAGAGAGTCACTGATGTAAGTTTTGTAGATTTGAAGTGATTCGTCTTCACCAATGTTCTCCTGGATTATCTGTTTTGGTGATTTGATTACCCATTAAGATCAGTCTTAGGTAAGGACGGGTTGTTTCGGAGAACTTGAACAATTCTTCAAATTTCAAAGTTAATTTTCAAGTTCTGTGAAAGATATTTTTAAGTTCTGTTTTTATTTCAGTTCTGTCAAGCAACTAGCCTATAAAGATATGATAACAGAATTTGAATAGAACTTTCACAGAACCCGTAAATGAACGTTGAAATTTGATGAATTGTTCAAATTCTCCGAAACAACCCGTCCTTAAATCATCGAAAAAAACCCTATCGAATTGAATAAAGTTTGAAGCATTTAATTTGACGTTATTCATTACGGGATCTTATTACCTACGTCGAACATTGCTTTATTTTTTTATATCTGACCGAACATAAGTCCCAACTGCTCCCAACCGTCTGGAGCCAGTGGAACTATGGCATCCCCATTTGGGGTATGTTATGAGGCTGAAGGTATCAGGGATGGAAAGGAGATGGGGAAGAGGAAGTTGGGGTAGTACCTAGCTATTCAGATCTGATCACCCAGCACGGCCAATGCCATTTCAAGAAACGTTCCAATTTAGAATAGTGATCTTACCCCAGGGCGATATTGACTGTATCTTCTTTTAGTGCATTTTTTTAAATGGGTAAATTATGAAATAACACAAATTGTTAAATAAAACTTACTTGCGCACGCCAGGATTTGTACCCGTCACCTCCAGCTTGCTACTAGAGAGCTTTGCCCCTCGACGACGGAGGCGTCATGATTTACACATTCAAATTTTACCGGACGCTATAGGTATTCGGATTTGTAAGAACTACTTACCAATTGTCTAGTTTTAAAGTAGTTATGAACCCTTACAAATAACCAGAGATGTGCAAAATGGGTACCCAAAACCATTTGAAATGCAAAATGGAAATGGGTAAAAACTTTTCCATTTGAAAATGCAAAATGCAAAATGGTTTTTAGAAAAGCATTTCAAATGCAAAATGCAAAATACCTATTTTCAAAATGCATTGAAAATGCAAAATGGTTTCTCAGGTCAATCAATTAAAATAATTATAGAATTTTTAAACAATTTTGTCATTTAATAATGGACATCAATGTAGAACAAACATATTACATGATGGTAAATCCAAAAACACCACGACCATAAATATACTACTCTCACCACGACTACAGATTATGAAACCACAAAAAATTTGCGCGGGACTAATGTTGCCAACATAAAAACATAGAAACTGCTATCTAACATTTAATATTACAGCGTCATGGCCCCATGTTCAGTATTTAAATCAGTATTTTTTGTAATGGTATCACTCAATTGCCAGGGCTCCTACCAGGGAGCAACTTGACAAATGTAAATTATCTCTCATAGCGAGGTTGAGGACCGACTGATATTTGGGGCTTATGAAAAAAAGATGAGTGGAGATAGTAGGAAGAATGTTGCAAAAAAGCATTTAAAATGGAAAATGCATTGAGAAAAGTATATGAAATGCAAAATGCAAAATGGTTTTAAGAAAAGCATTTAGAATGCAAAATGGAAAATACCCATTTTGCATTTTGCATTTCCATTTCAAATGGATTTATTTGAAATAAAGCACATCTCTGCAAATAACATAACATATAACAGTTATGTAAAATTTTAAAAACATTTATCGGTAAGGTCCTGAGTATTTAGCGTGAAACACGATCCCCGGCTGTGTCACCAGCGCCCCCTGGTGGCTTATTACGGCGACTTTCCGCCCGGTTGGCTTCCCAAAGGGAAGGGACCAAATCGCGGTCACTTGAGGTCCCATTTCGGTCCCATTTAGTTTCCATTTAGGACACTTTAGCGTATCCGACGCATAAAGTAAATACGAGCAAATTGGCTATTAAAATATTACTCTGGTACAATTTTGAGAGAGCATTAAAGACTTACTTGGACGGATTTTTTAGGTAATGTGGTAAATTTGAAATAGGCTAGAACTAAATGACATTTTAAAAATATAAATTTAATTTCAACGATACGTAAAAACATGTGCTTAGTATGTAGGTACCTAAGTACCTTTATTACCGGTATATTTAGTAGATATTTTTTATTTTATTGAAAACAAAGATAATACTAATAAATCTAAATGAAACCATAGAACCAGACCCAGAAAAATAAAAAAAATGTGAACTGTCATAACTTGGAATCGAAGGCCACTAATGCATTTACTGGTGCAACTTTTTGGTTATGATTTTCGTTGTCCTGTCATCGTTTGGCATTCTTTCGACATGGCTACTACGAACAGTCCACCTTTGAATTTGGAACGAATAATCTTACAATAATGTCATACTCAATAAGATGCCCTAGTTCGTGTTGAATGATACCTACTTTCACAGCTTATCATTAGGCACTCATTACGCACATGATGAACGCAATTTCGAAATCCCACAAAAATAAATTCCGTATTCCAGTGGCGTAAGGCATAAGTCCTTGTGACAAAGCCAGGAACAGTGAAACAATGGGGGCACAGAATAAACAAACGGGGGAGAAGTAGCCCCGCCTGTTCGTATTTTTCCTTCCTGCATTGTTAGAGGGAAAAACAAAGAAGTAACAATGAATGGTACACTGGGTAGGACTTAGATTCATTTAAAATTACATTTATCTCCCGTATTTTTGTAACGATGAAAGGGAAATAATGGCTTTTGCTCCGAACAATGGAACATTCTTAATTATTATTTAGCTTTTTGTTGTATTTCTGTAGGTGGGTTCCATTGTTTTTGTAAGAATATGAGAGTACAGCTGAAATATAAAGATATCAACTTTAGTCGTTGTTTGAAAAACGTGACACTTTTCATTTGACAACGGAAGTACTAATTTAATAAAAATAATGGGCTTGAACAAAAACAAGAAACAAAAACATATAACATAAAAAAATCTCATAAAGGGTGTTTTTATTTATTTTGTGAAGTTCAGGCACAAATGTATTTAGATTTTTAATATCGTTTTAAAAAAACTTAATATGTCACATTATACAATAAAACCATAACCGAAAAAGAGTTCGTAAGTAGGACATTTTGAACGTTAAAGCAGTTTTATAGCCTTTTTTCTTGCCTTATTTTTTTCTGGACTTATAAAAAATTCTTATCAAATAAATGCTTGATTTTTTCAAATGCCAATATTACACGACGGAGGTAGCAGTAGGTTGTTGCTTAATTAGCACGCACACAAATTAGGAAACCATTAGTGAAATAATTTATTAAGAATGATATACTTAATACTATTCAGGTAGTTATAATATTAGCAAAAACATGGATTTTTCCAAACGTATCTAATAATATTAGTTATGTGTGGAAACAAATCAATATTTCTAATACTCGAAGTTATCTTGATATATAGATACAAATTTATCTCGGGAGCATGCGGGAAGCGTAATATTTGGACCAATAATCGACATGTTTGTGTCAAACCCCTAGTCTCTCATAGTATATTATTGACCCGTTCAAAGCACCAAATTATTTAACACATGTTACTAAGCTTCTATTATCATAGGTACGTATATATTATTTTGTCGAATCATCTACCTGTTTTCTTGTCCCGGTATAAAATATTCAAATTGGAAACCCTTTGATATTTTCTTCTCGATTTTCCTATGAAACACACTTAAGTACGACAAAACACGAGATGGCGCCCTTTATTGAAGATGAAAGGAAGGCTTTAGATGGGAAATAGGATATAGGACACCCTTTGTGTCCTTGTTGTAATCTCCTTAAATCTTTATATGGTACCTACCTATCTTGTGCTGCCCTCTTACAACTTGTTCGGATAAAGATTTGGCCGAGGGATGAACATTGGTGATTTCTTTCAACTTTTATCTCATTTTTCATACTCCGAATGATGGTAATTTCATGGAAATGTTTACGAACTGAAAAAAACATGAAAATATTATAGGTTGGTACATTATCTCAAGACTATCTGTTCTATATTCATCACGAATGTAGAAAATATAGAATTCATCACTCAGCGTTGGTAGCCAAACATGTATTATTTCTCAATATTTTCTTAATATTTTGGGAGTTTTTGTAATGCAGGTTCTCATACTTAAGGCGAAATAAGACTCTAATAACGGGTTTGCTCGACGCTCACATTTTAATTATTTCTGATGAACGTATTATTAAAATCTCAAATGTTTCTAGAGAGATCCCCAAAGATGTAAGTTATTTAGATTTATGATTAATAAAAACAGGAATAATAGAACAGATTTTATATTTCTAGACAATAAATTAGTAACTTTCCAAGGGAGATTTTTGTGCACGGCTGCTTCACTTACGTCTTTAAGATTCTGGCTTTATTTGAGGGTATTGTCTCGTCTTAAAATAGTTTAAAACTGTTTTCTACCTTTAAAATCCAACGATGTGCAATTTGTACAGACATTTGATGTTACACGGAGAAAAACGAATATTGCAAATTTATTAAATATATTTTCAAATTATTGTTTATAATTATAATTAAAACGGGATTGTAGGCCATTTCCTGTTAAACTTTGAGCAAATTTCTTGTTATCGGAACACGTGTTCATGCATCTGCATTTTTCTTAATAATATACAATGAAGAAATGCGAAAATATTGGAATTTTTATGAGCAAGTTTTCCGACATCGTGATAATATATTCATTTTACTAAAAGTTTATCAGGAAACCTATAAATTCATTAGTTAAGGATCTGTAATCCCGTTTTTAACCAAATTACTAATAATTTGAAGAGATTCTTAATAACTTGACAATATTCATTTTTCTCCATGTAAGAATTATTCTGTGCCGTAGATCGGCTTTCCTGAGAAATAAGAAGTAATTTTATAGCCGACATCTGACCCTAGTGAGGGGATAAGTCTTTGCGGATCCTTTTGGCTTACTGCCGCAATATGAACCCCGATTGACTGCAAGTGTCAAGGGTCAATACCATTTAGGTCAAGTAATTTGCATGAGCCCATTTTGGAAAATCCTCAGCAGTTTCAGTTGGTTTGAGAGTTTTTGAAATATTTCTACAAGAGGGGGGAGTAAGACCACATTGCCAATGGTTTTAATAGCCCTGCACACTAGTGTACTAATTCTTGTTAAAGTATTACACAATTTGAATTAGCTTGTGCGCGTTTTATGGAAACTATATTACAAGACTTGGGGACCTATATAGCAAATCGTTGATCGACACGATCATATTTTTATATTTACGATTGCATTCAGATAGTTTCCATTATAGAGTATAATATTATGGGACGGCATTAAACTATCAAAAAGGTAACAACTTGAACATAACCGTAGATTACATGGAAACATGTGTCATTATTTTCCATTATCTTTGCCGTCGACAAATCATCAAAAATATACAGAAATTTCACAACACCGTACATAACCGTATACACGTTAACAACCGTGGATCACAATCAATAAATAAAAATCGATGGCCCAGTATTAAACGGAAAGAAATCCGAAAAACCATAAATTACGATTTGAGTGTCAAAAGATTCGCCAAAAGGAACAATTCCCAGTTTTAAAAAACAACAAAATCAATAAAAATGTTTGACTCCTTCAGAGTCGAAAAACTTATTTGAAAATATTTAGATGTAGCCAGTTTCAAATAAATCTATTTCTAATTGTTTCTATTTTAAACTGAAAATTATTGTGTCCGTGTATTTCATAAAAAAATGTAGAAATTTCAGTGAAAATTGTTGAAATTTGACACTTTTGACGCATACAATAGATTTGGAATAGTCACAATGTAATACTGGGCCATCGATATCATTTATGTGTTATTTTAAATACAAAACAAAATAAACATGCACAAAATAAAATTATGCCACGTAATAAACAATGACAAACGAAAGACGTCAAATGACGTTCGCTATTTTAAACTATACGAAAATCGGTATCAAAATAAAACACATTATTTTTTTCTACCACAAATCCATATGGGCAATCAGTCGCAAGCAAATCGAAAATGCATTTGCGGTTCAATAAAAAAAAATTCTATGAATTTTCATATTATACACGATTTCCGGAAACTCGTGGTACCAGCGGGAAACTGGTCAACATACATCACAGAGAATATTATACACGGTTTCCGGAAATTCGTAGTACCAGCGGGAAACTGGTCAACATACATCACAGAGAATATTATACACGGTTTCCGGAAATTCGTAGTACCAGCGGGAAACTGGTCAACATACATCACAGAGAATATTATACACGGTTTCCGGAAATTCGTAGTACCAGCGGGAAACTGGTCAACATACATCACAGAGAATATTATACACGGTTTCCGGAAATTCGTAGTACCAGCGGGAAACTGGTCAACATACATCACAGAGAATATTATACACGGTTTCCGGAAATTCGTAGTACCAGCGGGAAACTGGTCAACATACATCACAGAGAATATTATACACGGTTTCCGGAAATTCGTAGTACCAGCGGGAAACTGGTCAACATACATCACAGAGAATATTATACACGGTTTCCGGAAATTCGTAGTACCAGCGGGAAACTGGTCAACATACATCACAGAGAATATTATACACGGTTTCCGGAAATTCGTACTACCAGCGGGAAACTGGTCAACATACATCACAGAGAATATTATACACGGTTTCCGGAAATTCGTAGTACCAGCGGGAAACTGGTCAACATACATCACAGAGAATATTATACACGGTTTCCGGAAATTCGTAGTACCAGCGGGAAACTGGTCAACATACATCACAGAGAATATTATACACGGTTTCCGGAAATTCGTAGTACCAGCGGGAAACTGGTCAACATACATCACAGAGAATATTATACACGGTTTCCGGAAATTCGTAGTACCAGCGGGAAACTGGTCAACATACATCACAGAGAATATTATACACGGTTTCCGGAAATTCGTAGTACCAGCGGGAAACTGGTCAACATACATCACAGAGAATATTATACACGGTTTCCGGAAATTCGTAGTACCAGCGGGAAACTGGTCAACATACATCACAGAGAATATTATACACGGTTTCCGGAAATTCGTAGTACCAGCGGGAAACTGGTCAACATACATCACAGAGAATATTATACACGGTTTCCGGAAATTCGTACTACCAGCGGGAAACTGGTCAACATACATCACAGAGAATATTATACACGGTTTCCGGAAATTCGTAGTACCAGCGGGAAACTGGTCAACATACATCACAGAGAATATTATACACGGTTTCCGGAAATTCGTAGTACCAGCGGGAAACTGGTCAACATACATCACAGAGAATATTATACACGGTTTCCGGAAACTAGTGGTACCAGCAGAAAACTGGTGGCGTGAAGTGTAACAAACTTTAGCAGCCGGTTCAACTCTTTAACCATTTTAAAATATATTATACAACAGCTGTTGTTATTTACCTAGGAACCGATTTTTTTTAAATTTGATATAAAATATTACATGTTCGGACTCGATTTACTCGAAAACGAAAGCTCAATTAAAAAAAAGTTATGATACATAATCGATTCCAAATATGATGATTGTATTGCTTGCATTACGAGTTTTCAGACATCTAATAATTATTGATGTTCGCCATTTAGCGAAATTTATAATGAACTTCTATCTTAGCAAACGGAATTAGGAAAATGTTAAAATCTTAAATAAATCAATGTTTTCAATATCCCACCACCAACTGTTGTGATCCATTATCAGAAACATCAAGAGTTTAGTAATTCAATAATCATAAATAATTAAAATAAACCCTACGGAGAAATCAATTTTCTAGGTCTGCTGGGGCAAATTCAACTGCAGTTCAAAAAAGATAAGTCGTTAAGATTCCCTCTTTATTTTAGAGATTTGCTAGGGAAACTTCAAAAGTCTGTCCAATACACCGGGGCTGTGACTTTTTCACTTATGTCGGACTCCGACTTTATTTTAGAGATTTGCTAGTGAAAATTCAAAAGTCTGTCCAATACACCAGGGCTGTGACTTTTTCACTTATGTCGTTAAGACTCCGACTTTATTTTAGAGATTTGCTAGTGAAAATTAAAAAGTCTGTCCAATACACCAGGGCTGTGACTTTTTCACTTATGTCGTTAAGACTCCGACTTTATTTTAGAGATTTGCTAGTGAAAATTCAAAAGTCTGTCCAATACACCAGGGCTGTGACTTTTTCACTTATGTCGTTAAGACTCCGACTTTATTTTAGAGATTTGCTAGTGAAAATTCAAAAGTCTGTCCAATACACCAGGGCTGTGACTTTTTCACTTATGTCGTTAAGACTCCGACTTTATTTTAGAGATTTGCTAGTGAAAATTCAAAAGTCTGTCCAATACACCAGGGCTGTGACTTTTTCACTTATGTCGTTAAGACTCCGACTTTATTTTAGAGATTTGCTAGTGAAAATTAAAAAGTCTGTCCAATACACCAGGGCTGTGACTTTTTCACTTATGTCGTTAAGACTCCGACTTTATTTTAGAGATTTGCTAGTGAAAATTCAAAAGTCTGTCCAATACACCAGGGCTGTGACTTTTTCACTTATGTCGTTAAGACTCCGACTTTATTTTAGAAATTTGCTAGTGAAAATTCAAAAGTCTGTCCAATACACCAGGGCTGTGACTTTTTCACTTATGTCGTTAAGACTCCGACTTTATTTTAGAGATTTGCTAGTGAAAATTCAAAAGTCTGTCCAATACACCAGGCCTGTGACTTTTTCACTTATGTCGTTAAGACTCCGACTTTATTTTAGAGATTTGCTAGTGAAAATTCAAAAGTCTGTCCAATACACCAGGGCTGTGACTTTTTCACTTATGTCGTTAATATTCCGACTTTATTTTTCTTCATCCAAATAAATTAAATAAAACGCGCCATGTTGTCCGTGCATTTAAATGACGTTTGTAATTTTATCGGCGGGATCAATTAAAAGCGTAATGGCGGTTGAATAACGCAGATGGTTCCCGGTATCGGAATCATTTGGCTTCTATTCAGCCATTTTGTATGTTTTTTTAATACCATTTTGATCCTTCGTTGATTACAATGGGCGGGAAGGTCGCATTCGTGATACTATGTCACAATACAAAAGTTTTTCGGTCCTGTGCCGCATGCCGATGCAATGGCTGAACTTGTCAGGACCAATAAGGGTATTGGGACCTTTTCAATCAACAATAGGTAGATACCTACCAACTAGTACCTCTACCTACCTCACTTAATTTAAACTAAAATTAAAAAAGATGATGTTTTAAAGTTTTAATTCAGGGAATCAATGTTTAGTACCCACGATCTTACTTTGATTAATTTGTGTTATATCACAATTTACTAATTAAAAATAATATTTAGGATACATGTATACTGTATAGCTCTGGTATATACCACACGGATAAAAATTAGTATTGATAATTTATTAAAAATCTCTTCAAATTATTAGTAATCCGGTTAAAAACGGGATTGCAGGCTATTTTCTGTTAAAATTTTAGTGTATTCTTAACACATGTTCATGCCCTACACTATGCCTTTCGCAAACCACTAATTTTGGCATCCCGCAGGGAACTGTTCTAGGTCCAATTCTTTTCATCATTTATGTCAACGATATTTTTAAACTCTCAATTATGTCTTAACTTATTTCATACGCTGACGACACAGCAATTTTAACTGAGGGATTAACTTGGAATGAAACCCAAAGAACAGCAGAGTTAGACATAAATATACTAAAAAAATGGTTCGATAAAAATTTGTTAACACTTAATACTGAATAAACTTTCATAATACCTTTCACCATTAATACAAATTCATTCCCTGATAATTTAAAGATAAGTATACACTCATATAATTGTTATAGAATTTCAAATTTATGTAAACCTGACTGCTCTGTACTTACTGTTAAAACTAATGTACCTAAAATATCTAGGTGTAATTATATACAGTAACATAAAGTGGAAATTACAAATCAATGTAATAGTAGAAAGGTTAAGAAAATTATTGCACATTTTTCTTAGAATACGAAACATACTAAATTTTAAATTATTAAGAACCATCTATTTTTCACTAATTCAATCTGTATTACAATATGGAATTCTTGGTTGGGGTGGAGCATTCAAAACTTCTCTCTTACCTTTAGAAATCATCCAAAGAATATTAATAAAAATAATTTTGAAAAAACCGTATGATTACCCCACAATTAGATTATTTCAAGAATTTAAAGTCCCTTCACTTCATATTATTTATAAAAAAAATAACTCTTTTTCAAATACATAAAGATTGTTTCAACAATGACAACTTAATAACTTTTTCGAACAGCAATAGACAAAGTATCCTTGGCTCTATAACTATACCGCGCTGTAACACCACCACAGCCCAACAATTTTATAAATATTTTAGTGTCAAATGGTTTAACCAATTACCTCTTAACTTAAGATTGGAAACGAATTATAAAAAACTGAAAAGCTCAATAAAAACACTACATCAATAATAATTATTATTTTTTTGATAAATTAATGTTTTAAAGACAAGATTTTATTTATGCATAGCACAAAGGATAACAATTATTTTATTGAGATTTAGCACTTACAATGCCTTTCTCATATAAAAATAAAGTTGGTTGTTCTCAGGTGAAAAAAATGTAAAAAGCAGTAATTGTTGAATGAAACACTAGCATATATTGAATATTTTCTCGGGTAAGAAATAAGCCCCCATAGCTCAGTGGTCAGAGCTTTCGACCGGAAATCGAATGGACACGGGTTCGAGTCCCGTTGGCGTCATGTATTTTTTATCAGGAGATTTTTTCAATGTGGATGAGTGTTTCAGGCGAACAATTATTGCTTATAAAAATAATTGTTATCCTTTGTGCTATGCATAAATAAAATCTTGTCTTTAAAACATTAATTTATCAAAAAAATAATAATTAGTATTTGACAAGTCCAAGTATTTCACCTAAAAAATGTATACAATTTGTATCAACGCCATCTAGTGAGAGATTTAGCACTTACAATGCCTTTCTCATATAAAAATAAAGTTGGTTGTTCTCAGGTGAAAAAAATGTAAAAAGCAGTAATTGTTGAATGAAACACTAGCATATATTGAATATTTTCTCGGGTAAGAAATAAGCCCCCATAGCTCAGTGGTCAGAGCTTTCGACCGGAAATCGAATGGACACGGGTTCGAGTCCCGTTGGCGTCATGTATTTTTTATCAGGAGATTTTTTCAATGTGGATGAGTGTTTCAGGCGAACAATTATTGCTTATAAAAATAACTACATCAATAGCTTATTAAAATCGTTTATACTTAAAAATACAATATAATCTCTCAATTATTATTATATTGGAATCCTTTTCTCTTATTTCTTATTCTTATCTCTTTCCTTCTTTTACATCCTTTTCTCTTTTCTATTTGATATAATTTTGTTGTATATAAAATTTTTATTTTGTTATATTAAAAAATAAAAATTCTTTTCATGATCTTTACACTCTCTGAAAAAATATATTAAATTGTTATTTACACGCGTTTCTCCGCCTTTTTAAAACGAGCATTTGCTCTAAAAAAGGTGTATCACGATGTACTGTAATGTATTAAAAAGAAAACAAACTTAATATAATGTAATTGTAAATTTAATAATAAAGAAATAAAAAATAAAAAAAATGGATATACATATATATAATGACGAAATGCGAAAACGTGTTCCGACATCGCCATAATACATTCTTCTTTTCCTAAAAGTTTAAAAGGAAACCTATCAATTCATTCGTTAAGGAATACGAATAATTTGAAGAGATTCCTAATAAATTTGCAATATTTTATATCAGTAAGTTCCTAACGTTTTGTACGTTACAGTCAGTGGCCATCATCAGGGCAAATACGTAGATTGTTGAGAAGTTTGTGTTTGTGCATGTAAGTCATACCGTTTTACAGTCAAGCCACTTCATACAACTTTTAAATTAATGATGGTCTTACACCAGGGCGATACTGAGATTATCTTCGTCTCTGGAACTTGCCGCAAATAAACTAGGTATATGTTTTTTTGATTAGTAATTTTTTTATATAACACAAATTAATGCACGTTTTTTTTCCTAATAAATATCGTGGCGGAATGGGAAAATATCAGTGTATCAATATCAATATAAATATGTGTATGAACACCAGTTCATTTCTTAATTCTGTGTTAGAAAACTCTGTCAATTCATTCGTTAACCTGTAGTCCCATTTTTAACAGGAAAACGAATAATTTGACCAAATTTTTAATAACTTCACAGTATTTCAATCAGTAAGTTTTCTCTGTGTACGGAATGCGTATTCTTACCCCGCCTACGGGTCGAGTGTACGCAATTGACATGCATGTGATTTTTTTTGCCTTATGAAAGTACGAGGATTTTGCGGTTGCTTGAGATACTTTAATAACCAATAATATTAAAAAATAACAAAAGTGAAATAATATATCAGAAGCATTTTAATAAAAAAATATTTATATAAGAATTGCGATCGGTTATCCCACGTGACTCTACATAAAATATTGCATTCGAATGGTCAAATTGTAGTCACGCATAAGAGAAATAAACCAGACGGGCTCATAACAAAATAAAGTTTTGATATATTATAAAATGAAGTTTTAAAAAATAAAATTTATTTTTGAGAGAATTTGAATAGTAAAAGCGATCGATCTTATTATTTCAGAAGGCATCCAAAAAGAAAGCCTCTTTCAAAACAAATTTATGACATATCTATTAGATTTTTTGGTACGAGTATAAAGCTATCATTGACAATAATATAAGCAATACTGGGAATGATATTCTTTATCAAACACGCTACCATTATCTCGGGCGACATTTTCGTTCAAGTCAAAGGCAGAAGGCCTGAGTTACGCACCGGCCTTTTTCCAAAATTACCATAATCCTTCTTGACACGAAGAACCGTGTTATTTTATGAGTTTACGGATATCGGGTACTATTCAACGTCCATTTATGAACACGGCCATATTTTGGGATTAAGTCCCCAATGTCCTGGTCCCTTCTCAATGATTCCTGGCCGAACTAATTTGATACTCATTTAAGTTGTCGTATACATTATTTACACAGGTAAAGGTTTCTTGTAATCCGTTGATGTTGTATCGCTTTGATCATAATGCTACCAATGGGTTGATGAATAGATATTGATATGGCTTTCGTTATAATAAGTCCATTGGGGAAATATTGACCCAAATAAGGTAACGACAAAAATATCACCCGGATATGGTGTGCAATCATTTTTTTTTGCTAATTAATGAAAATTTAATTCCTACCTACTTAATGTGAGGTATATATGTAATAATTTTTGAGTTTTATATTTTGTTTTGCCGTAATTCTGAATGGATTGTAGCCGAGAGGTCCATTGCGTCGGGTTCGTACTCAAACGTTGTGCATTCATTCCTCTGCAAAATAATTCATCCGTCTTTGCCCAAACAAACAAATACGCTTTTTATGATGGGAGTATGAGAGATCCCTGAGGAATACCGATGTTTGGAAAAACCGTATATGACCATGTGAAAAATGTGGAGATTCGCAAAGAATGCAAGGCTGATGTAAGCGCAATGAGATAAAATTAACCCCTCAGGCTAATTTGTTTGCTTTTGGGAACAGCTAATATAAATCTCATAGAAATCGTTGTTTACTGTCATGGTGAGAAACATGATCTGAGAAAGAGAAAACACCACGCTTTATTTTCAAATTAAAAACTTAACCACAGATAAATTAAAATGTACATCTCCATGGAACGAATGCTTTCTAACGCAATTTGACCATTATTTTTACATGAAACAAGAAAAAAGTGAGATGACAATAACGTTTATAATACATTTGTCTAATAAAATGTGTTGTGTGTTTTTTTTTTGTTTTGTTAACAATAATGTTTTAATTACAAAAAGGAAGGCTTACCATTTTTAATTTTTTTTATGTTTGCATTAAAAATGTATATATTCTCAAAATTATGTATTTATTTCTAATAATACAATTTGCAGGCGTATTTCATTACCTTTAAGAAAAAGTTTTATTTTACATTCAGAAATACTCCACTCAATTGGATTTATTGCAAAGCGGCAATATTCTGAGCTTCTGACAGAATATGCCAGAGGCCTGAGGGGTTAATAAAGGAACGTTTTGATGTTTTGGGAATTAGAGCGAATGAAAAACGAAAGGAGTATAATGAAAATATACTCATGTGAATGGCAGAAGAAGATAGTGACGCCCCACTCTACCTCCCCTGCGGAAAAACGGGGTGATGGTTAGGTTAAATTAATTATGTTGATTAGTTATGATGGGAGTAAGGAGAATTAAAGTCATGTTATTCTTAATCCGGAAATGTTCTCTTTCATTGTTTTTAGCTTTTGAACTGAAGATTTCCGGTGACCAGATGTCAAAGTAATGTTTGAAGAGCAGAACAGCACACGCATCCACCAGTGACGCAAAGCCTCTTCTTCTAGACTTCCATTAAACTTCTTGTTAACTTCCCCTGGAATTTGGAACAGTCGTTTGTTTTACGATTCGAATTTAGGTTGTCGTTGAGATTGCTTGTTATTTTGCAGTTCGTATCAATAATCTCGTGAAAAGTCCAGTAAAATAGTGTAAATATCATCCCCAAGTAAAATAGTACCGTTTGTTGAATGTAAGCAGAGTTCGCGTTGCAAAAATCTAACACTAATGGTGATTGCCTGGTGAATACCTAGAAACTGTCAGTGATTCACGGAATGTTCAAGAAACCTACAAGACTCCAAAAGAAACAAACATCAACAACAGGTTAAGCTTCTTTTCCTCTCTCCTCGGATTTCTTGTGATAATAACACTATTGCTTGATCTTCTCTTTTCATTTAAATAAAGTCCATTTTAAATACCAATCGGGTATTAAACAAAAAAATATAGCACAATATCTCATCTCCACGACGATCTGCTGATAATATCATTAAAGCAAGTCGGCTATGATTCTCATACAACAGTTTCACGGGTCAAACTTTCTTGCTAATCACGAACCCACCGATATGATCTTTACAAGGTATGGAAATATCACAATAATAATTTCCCCAGGTGAAAAGATTATCGGCATCACGCCACTAAAGTTTGCCTTTGTTGACTCTGAAGCTGTGACCGTTTTTGCTATTATTTGACCTTCGTCACCGGACATTGAATAGAATACCGACCAATTCTAGACTGTCTTTTGTGACGGAAACTGCAATGTTTTATTGTTATAGATTATTCTTGGACTTATATTTGTTGATGCTTAATGGCTCTTGTTGAGGGTGTTTTAAACGATTAATTTCCTACGACATTTATTGTTTAACTATAGTTGATGGTCGCATGATAAAGATTTCGGGTAAATAGGTACACAGTTAGATAGTGTTGTAATTTTGGTTGCGATTTTAGTGACGTACAGTTGGAATTTTTTTTTTTTATTTGTCATTTTCCTGCTGATTTTTTATATGCTTCAAAGCTTTATGTAGGTATGTATATTTATTAGATTTCTGTTTTACATAATTTATTCCAGAAAGAATATACACTCGTATATACATACATTCCGCACTATCAATCTAAGTACAATTTAAAAATGTGACTAAGTCGTCATCTCAGTTGGACAAGATTCTAACTGAATTTTTTTTCAAAAAATACCTTTGAATTCAAAACCATTTGTTTTGCTCATTTCTATAACCAAAATAATTTTAGAGCTATCTGTTTTGTATTTCCGTAGATAGGTACTTGAATGACGAAGTTCTAACATCAAGCTTTTAAAGATATAATTTATTTTGCAAGGTTCTACCATCACTTTGCAAAGCGATTTTGTTTGAATCTGACGGATGATCGTTGTCATAAGGCGCAGTAAAGGTTGTTACTTTTGTTTGATAGGGTTCTATCTTCACTTTACCACGTTCTGTGCTGTCCAAGTTTACACAGACGAATTCTCATAATCTACACAACACTTTATGTGATTAAACATTTTCCATTAAAATATGTTAAAGTAATATAGTTTATACAAGATTCGGCCTCAAAATCAGAAATTGGTAAATAAATAATGAGAAATCGTCTTTGCAAACTTTGACTTCTCATATCTCCGAACAAGTGAAGTTACAACCCTTTTCAACAGAGGTAATGATTTGTTGGTTAATAGTTTGTCAAATGTAAATTGCTATCCTTCTCCAAGTCTTCAGTTACTTGTATTTTGATTCAATCAGTTCTTATTAGTGAAAACGGCCGTTTACACTAAGGTAATGCAGAATCGATCGCGTGGTTCTCCAACTCCAACATCTTAACATGTCAACAATTACGTTAACAGTAAAATGAAACCCATATTTTTAATCCTTGCTATAAATTCAATTGTTTAGGTTGGTATTGTGTATTGGAAAACTGAAGGATAAATAATTAAACTGCTTAATTGCGGATGTGTTCTCATTTGCAGCGATTTGTACTTCGGATTGAATAAAGTTCTGGAGGAAATCACTTGAAAAATCTTTGTTTACGGCGGCGGCCATATTGGAAAAAAAGGCGCGTAGCCAATAAGGATCCTGGATTATCCTATTCTACTTTATTTTCTAAGTCAAACCAATAAAAAAATCATTCTGTTCTATCTATGTAAAGAGTTGTAATTTTTTTTAAACGTTGTGTTTTGAAGGATTACAACATCATGTCTAATTTCCGACTTGAATTATAAAATAATTGATGGAATTATAGACAGCCCTGATTTACTGAGTTAATCACCTTAAACATAGGTACGTACTAACTAAAACTAGTCGATCGAAACTTATTTTTAATTGCAACAATAATATCAAGATATTAGAAATTAGGAGTCATTTAGATACTCTCTTGTACCAAGATTGGATGCAGTTGACAATACATTGTAGATGTGTTAAACTGCACGGAGTATAGTAACAAGAAGGCTATAATAGCATACTTCAATAACAGTTAAGGTTAGCATAATACTATTCTTCTGCATAAGTTCTACATAATTTTAAATGCTAATTTTACTTTTGATTACTGTTCAACTAATTATTATATAAATATTATCAAATGGTTATAAAAGTCCATATGGACATATAATATATACTTTAATTTTACTTCAGTGTTTTAAATGTGGATGTGGGAACATTGGCGAGTATTCAGTACCAGGTGAATCTCTTAGATTAAATGGCATATCG
This sequence comes from Hesperophylax consimilis, assembly GCF_061612785.1. Lineage (NCBI taxonomy): Eukaryota > Metazoa > Arthropoda > Insecta > Trichoptera > Limnephilidae > Hesperophylax > Hesperophylax consimilis. Next base: position 2,050,096 of record NC_142839.1, on the reverse strand, counting down.
AAGAATGAAGGAGAGCCCGATACGTGTCCTTCAGTCCAAAATATGAAATCGGCAACACGAAAAGCTTTACCAGTTCATTAAAAGCATCCGCCTTGGCTGTACTAAGCGCATGTTGCCATTGGTTAAGAGTTAAGACTGTCCCTCACACAAAGCTCCGTCAAGTATGATCAAATGACACGTTTAATGGTGCCAAACCATACAGAGCCTTTAAAACCGCATGACAAATTATTCAAAGTATACTTATCTGTAGGTCATAAGTCATCTTAGGAAATCACGCACCAGAAGAGTCGGCCATATCTGGTGGAATGTTTTGTTATACAACCCTTGCGGTCTGTCTTAATAAACTTTAGGTAGACCAGCATATAAACTATTGCGGTTTTCCAGTATGGAGACTACAAAAGCTTAAAAAGTTTTCCAAGTAGGCACTGTTGTTGTTGGAAAACTTAGTAAAATAACCTAACACCTAGTGCCTTATGACTAAGAGCCAAAATGGCTCCGATATCATTCAAAAATTGTCTTTCATCGTAGAAGTTTACTGATAAATTAACGTTTTTGTTTTACTAATAAGGCAGCAGAAAAAATTAAAATTCATAAAAATAATAAGATAATGATAAAAAATCGACATCTTAATGAATGAATTCGAGCATCTGCATCTGAAAATACTACCGCAGATATGTGGTTAATACTTAGATACTACTGAGTTTGTTGTAAGTAAAATTAAATGATTATTTTTGTAAAGATTTTCTTTATTTGACACACGAATTAGATAGATATCAAAAGGTTTCGGGAAACGCGAGAGGTCTTATGGTAAGGATTACGTGTGTAACACCCAGGAGCTAGAGACAGAATTAAGTTCCTACGAGAACTTGCCGAATTCACTGGCTAGTTCGCTGGTATACGCATGCGTCCCGGTGTTGCAATCTAGTTCCTACGAGAACTTGCCGAATTCACTGGCTAGTTCGCTGGTATACGCATGCGTCCCGGTGTTGCAATCTAGTTCCTACGAGAACTTGCAGAATTCACTGGCTAGTTCGCTGGTATACGCATGCGTCCCGGTGTTGCAATCTAGTTCCTACGAGAACTTGCAGAATTCACTGGCTAGTTCGCTGGTATACGCATGCGTCCCGGTGTTGCAATCCTAGAAATTGTCAGTGTTGAAAATTAATTGCTCCTAGTAAGAAATTCCTACAAAATTGTCAATACATCATCTTTGTAAAAAATGATAAGGTACACCCAGTTCAAGATTCAATATTACAATTTGTTTCAATCGGTAACCAGATAAATCATCACATCTTTAAAAAGTTATATAAAGTCGTAGAAAGTGATGAAACAAAAACTTTATTAACTGGGTTATGTACATTAGGTTAGGTTAGGTTAAAAAAAAAAATTTCATCGTTTTTAATGACTTTATATCACTTTTTAAAAGTGTGTTGAATTGTCACTATGTTGAATTATCATGGAACCGTTTCAATCATTATTTGCCACTAAAATCGTTTTATAACAAGACTTGTTCCTTTCCATTACCCATTGTTTGTGTTGAGCCACTGTTGTTAAATATTCCCCTGGGTGAAGATAATGTATTTCTATGCTTAGAAAGTATAAACTTGTGAGAAAACCAAACAACGAATTACAACTTCCACTGAATAAATTATAACTGGAATCGTAGAAGATCAGTATACAAAAAAAAACTCTTCTGGAAAATTGACGGAAATTTTCTTGGATCCGCTTGAAGCGCGTTCTTAGAATGATAATTAACACTCGATCAGCGCCAGGGCCTTGGGGCCACAAAGGGGTTTAATGCTCGCCGGCGCCCCCACAATGGATGGCCGGTAATTGAGTGCGGATTATTATTCCCTCCCGCGCTCAAGTTCTCCGCCTCCTGCCCTCAACGGAATAAGGGCGGTGATTGTTTCCCGTACACAAGACTAAATTGGAAGAAGCTTTTTCGTGTTCGTCAAGTGGAATGAAGGGCTTAAATCCGGACGCTTTCAATTCCGTTATTCGGTGTGTGTGATTACAGGCGCTGATATTCGCCACACGTTAAATACCCTCGCTGTAATATTAGGTGCCAAAGTACTAAGCAGGTTGTTGGTGCTGTTGTGTTTTCGTTTCCTTATACCGGTTGATACTTGTATTTTTTCTACGCCTTTCCTAAGGATCGAAACCATCGCTTCGATATGACAGATCTACATGAACTTATCCAGATTCCACATAACTTAAAAAATATTATAATAACTAACTTACTAATAACCATCACGCCGTTTCCCCAGGCATGCAGAGAGGACGGACCCCCAAACAACACACATTTCTTGCCTCGTCCACATTATACTATTTACTAGTAAACTTACCACGTATTGCAGTTCATTTTGGAAGATCTTTTATGTTATCATGAATAGATAGGTACATTACGCAGTTACTCATCTAAAGTTACGTCTAAAAGGGATCCAAATGATAATCTAGTCTCCTTCAACGGAAGCAATCTTCCGAACAGGCCTTCCATTGATATGCTTGGTGTAACTATAAGTGACCAGCTCAGGTACTGGGCTTCCATCGAAGCCAGAGTAAAGTTGGCCTCTCAGAAGCTGGGCGTACTGTACAGGGCCCACAGATACAATAGTACACAACTGCTGATCCTGTACAAATCGCAAGTGCGCCCTACTGTTGAATTTGGCAGCCATCTCTTGTCCGGAGCCCCTAAATACCTGAAAAAAACCCTTGACTCTGTGCAAAAACGGGCGGTCCGTTTGATAGATTCCCCAATCTTAACAAACGGACTGCAATCTTTAGAGCACAGGCGTCAGGTAGGTATGCTGTCCTTATTCTATCGGTATTACAATGGAAGATGCTCTAACTAGCGTCATTGATCCCTTCGGCACCGGTGCGTAGTCGGGATACACACCAAACGCGCGCCCAACATTTGTACACGGTTGACATTTGTCACATGAGAACGGGTCGCTTCTACGATTCGTTCTTAAGTTCAACAGCTCGGCTGTGGAACGAGCTCCCGGCCTCTGTGTTTCCTCCCTCCTACAACATGGGACTCTTCAAGACCCATGTTCACTCCTTCCTCTCCACAAAAAGACCCTCCAGCCTCCACACAGCATCCCCAAAGATGACATAGGCCCTGAGGGAAATTATTTTGTTCAGGGCCTCCTGTGTGGAGTTAATATAAAAAAAAGAAATTATGTTTTATAATTTTAATTATTTTCTTAATTATCACGTTAATGTCTCAAAATTAAATTACGAATAACAATTCTTCAATCAACAGATATTTAGCATTTAGATAAAATAAGTAGGTACCAGTTAGTAACCAGCCTCTGATTAGATCATTATATACTACATTTGATAAATGATATTCTGATTATAATGAAGCAGATTGCTACCGCTTTATATTCCCGAATACCGGTAGGTATGTACATATACCGGTACATGAACAGAAACACGTATTATGTATACAGGTACACGTTATCTTTAAATCTATACATATAATAATAAATTTTATGTAACATTATTGTATTTAAATCTATACCAAAAAACACTTTTACTATGTTTTAATAGATAACTACTACTGTTTTACAACATTTGTTAAAAAAATCTATTTATATTAAAATGAATGCTTCTTTGTTTGTCTTTATTTATATCATTCATCCGATTTCACTGAAAATTTCAATATTTTGTTCTTATTTAGAAAGTGGTTTGAATGGTGGAAAAAGTCGGTGACGCTCGAAGAAGATACGAATTAAATAATTATTTGTAGTAAAATAAGACGTAATGATGAGCGAAGAAAGAGGTGCAAGGAGAATGTATGACTTGGAAGTGAATGGTTGGAGAGGTCGTCAACGCCCGAGAAAGACATGTCACGATCAAGTAAAACAAATACTCCACAATTATTTCACCCAGTTGTCAGGTAATCTACAATTCCCAATCTCAAAACTTACCCCAAACCCTTTATATAACCCCGAGCAACGACGGGTACCTACACTTCAGCTAGTAACCAATAAAAGTCGGGTAAAAACAAGTATTCTCACTTCCTACCCCAGATGATTGCCAATTTATTTATGATGGGCGCATTATTGCATTATTACCTTTATGATATTCGTATTTAGGCCATAAAATAAGTAGTTATCCCAATGAACGGATTTACGCATGGTGAATTTTGTGTTTGCAAACAAGTCCACTGGAGTGAAATTAATCCTTTGTAGTCCCGGTAGATTTAATTTACATGATTAAACATTAGTTTCACGGGCCAGGATGTGCCCAATTGAAAGAAATATGATTTTATTTAACGGCGATTAAGCTTTGAAATACACACGTCTTTTTTTGCTACTTTGCACAAGGGAGGATGGGAACTGATGAGAGGATGTTCATTGATAGACGTGAATGAATAATTCGGATAAATAATGATAATATTATTTCAAATTTTTACGCTCGAGATAACTTTTTTTTGGGAAATATTATTCCCATTCAAACCATCTGAAATTATTTAATCTCCGAAGAGTAGATAATATAGACAAAATAAGAGTAGATAGGTACCAACCACTTACAGGATGAAGGTATGTTATTTATATAGAAAAAAATCTTTAACAACGTCTCCAGGTGTCCGATATTTTATGGGAAGGTGTTCAAAAATGCCTTAATATCACCATGGATATCTGAAAATAAACTACCCATGGATATATTGATTGATAGAATGTGGTGACCGTCAAATGCCCACGTCTTCAATTGGCTCAATAAACTGTTCTATAAACTTTTAAATTGATACAATAAATTATTGTCCCCGCGAGCTTCAGTTAAGACGTTTTATAACACAGAACACCTAATATAAAGCCACAATAAACCTAGTAAAGTCCTTTTCTAGGTTTTCACGATACACTGCGTTGTGAAGAAAGGGTTGAAATAGCCTATTTTAATAAAAAGTCCTCCACAAAAGGCTTCCAAGACCATAAAAAGAGGAATAATTGTTCTCGATACACAGGCTAGGCACTTGGTAGTGCCTTTAGTCCCTTGAAGTGCTTCTCGCCATACAAGAGACGAACGCACATAATAATCGAAGCTTCATTACAATTAGTTACAATTTCAAGCCGACAATGTTTGGCCATTATAACGAAACCCCTTCGCATTATTCTGTGAACTAGGATTTCGTTGCTTCATACAAAATGCATCCATCCACAATACATTGTTCGCGGGGCTAACAGATTCCCCTTTTTGTCACACCCGCACCAAAATACAATATTCCTGCCTTTGAGTCAAACGCCACACACATTAGGTGTTCAAATACCCTTTCAAGGAAGCCGCGGCTCCGGCTGTCATGGCGAATGGCGAATGATATTATAAAACGCAACAAAGCTAGAAAAAGGAGCGAGATGATGTTTCCTTTTTCTGGGTTAACATACTGTTATTTTATTTTCAAAAAACTGTAAGTGTTTATCAATGAAGTGTACGTCTTGAATGGGTCCTTTCGGGCTATGCAGGTGCACCGCGCATTGTCCGCCCGACTTACTAGAGAAGGAAAAAACGATTCTTCATTAAAATTTTACCTGTATTTCTCCCCCTACCTGTTATTTATTATGCAGTGTCTCTTTGATTTTTCGGAGGAAGAGACTCGGACAATGAGTCCTGCGAAGGCAGCATTCCAATCACCAGTGTTCAGTGTTCAGTGTTGGGAATAGTGAGCCGAGTAGTGAGAGCGGACTAATATAGACTGAACACAATGCCCCCAGAATAGATTCTCGTTCCTTGGCTGATCTATTGTTGCGAGATGCCCCTCGATGAGACTACTTCATTCATAAATTCAACGACAATAAAACACCTACATTAATAGCGAAAAGGCCGTTCGCCGTAATTTGCGACGTCAATCTATTTGTGTTACTGAACACACACTTGTGAATGATGTTTCCGTTATGCTGTCATGAAAAACATAAAGCCTTAAAGCTGTATTTATTGTTATTTTATTCTAAACACTCTATGAAGTATCGCGATTAATGTGAGAAAATATCCGTGGCTCTGTCGAACCGATAACGACTATCGTGATTTAAAAAAGACAAATCGCTGGTACGTTATTACATAATCTTTATCTATTCATTATTTTGCGAAAGAGACCCAACTAGAACCAATCAAAATGCGTAAATTATAATTCTTTTTGTAATGCTTAGAAGCGCGTTTGACCCATTTCTGTGATGAAACACGTTTTAATTAAGATTTAATTAAATCAGCATCGCATTTACTTAAGTGTGAATTCTCCAACAATCGTGATTATTTTTCACGGAATAGGTCGCTTCGATTTCAATAATAAATCTCAATAACGATCGTATTTCAATGAAAGGGTTCAATTATTGTTTCTGAAAATTTCTCCAGTATTATCAATTGATTTCTATAACGAACTCTTCGTTGGTTCGGTTTTCCTTAGCAGCCCCTCTCTCTTGGTAGCATGGTGGGGTAATCTTTCTTCCCTTTCCAATTATTCATCGCTTCTGATTTGAAGGAAATAATTAGCCCGTTTTTCAGTAAAACTGTTCTCTGCAATAATTCGAGGAACCAATACCCCCAGTACCCACAGTCAGCGAGAGGTCTTCTTGAATTTTGTTAGAAGGAGGTACCTATTTAATATTTTCGAGCTTGCTTATTGTAATCGCAATCGCATTACTAAAACAGGTAGAAAATGGGTTACAAATTTTTGAATTAGCAAGCATTTTAAATTGATGTATTTACTAATGATTGCAAGTATGGCTAGGATTTTAGATTGCAAATCAGTGACTAGATATTTTAATTGATATGCCTTTATTAACGGGTGTCAATTGAAAAAAATAATGAATGTGGTTAGAAAAATTGAAAAATTAAGCAGTTATTAATGATCTAAATTTTCGTCACAAATATTAATTTGGTTTAAATTTGCTACACTAACCACTTCAATGATGGCTCAAAGGTGCCATAAACGAATCAAATTATATAAGAATCGATACTTACCAACAGATTATCTTCGGTATATTTGGATCGTGTTTCCTTGCTCATCGTAATATAAAAAATGCAGGAAATAAGTATACATTAAAATGGCTTTATTAGTGATGTGACTTGTAATACCTCCAATTAATTGTGGCAAGCTTCAGTAGGTAGTGAACTAAGCAGATCAGTTATATCGCGAGCGCCTTATTTAGAAATCCTTAAATCAAGCCACTTTTACGAATCGCGCCCAATCCGCCGTGGGGCTCGCTCACAATGCCATATCCAGGTAATATTCAAGTTGGGTCGTATAGCGGAACACAGGCGACACAATGTGGGATACAATACGCTAATTCTAATTGCAAAATACCTTGGAGACACGCCATTATAGGGCGGAGTCCTGGAGACGGCGCTCATGCGGACCTAATCGCCACCCAGAGCACCTACCTCTTGCGGGAGGGTGGCTACCACCCGCACCGCCCATCACCACCCACCACCGCCCAGTTCACCCACCGCCCCTGTCAGCTCTACAGCAGCGCCACCCCCGGATTTAGTACTGAGTAGGTAGGTGCTGTAGTATGTTAGGGTGGGGCGTTATTTCATTTTTTCTAACACGTCAGGGATCTCAAAATTTGTGCACCTTCCAAGTTCACTTTGAATGCTCTTAGCTCAACCATTTCCATGTAATCGGCTAGTGGCCAAAACCTTTGTTTTTGTTTGTTTGTTGATGATTGGATTCAGTGATTGTGAGTCTGTATTTGCTCCCCAGGGGCTGGCTCTAAAACTGATAAAACATTTCTTTTTTAAATTGGTTTGATGATTGAATTGAGAGTTGAACCTTCTAACTGCACCAATTCCGGATTGGGTAGGACCGACATTTATTTCGTATGTTAACTTTTGTAACGTCATCCAATTTCAGAGAAATTATATTGTTTAATATTAAGTTCAGTGTATATATATGTCTGCATATGAATACGTGATTGCCACTAAAAGTTGATAGAATGCATTGTCATCGACTATCTGCCGTGTTTCGATCGGGAAGTGGGTTAATTTTCCTTACCAAGATTTGCATTCACTCACAAAAATAAAAGAGAAGTTCAAAAAGATATATTTAAAAAAAAATAGTGACTACCTCTCATTATTAAAAACAATATTAAAATAAAAAAATCTCCCTAAATTGAAGGCCCAGCCTACTGTAGGTGGGTACGTTACCCCCTCCCCCCGCGGGACAATGCTAAACACCTGCAATTATAAGTTGAAACGTGTGCTGTGCGTACTGCAAGTTGCCAAACTTTTCCGGATGAGAAGACTTGTGGAAGATTTAAATGTATCGGCACGCTGCGAAATTATTATTCAGTCAGAATGCTTGCAAATAATGTTGTGATGATTCAAATAACACGAATAATGTAGGCAGGTACTGAGATGTTGTATCTTTGATGGAATACCTACGACTTTATGCTACTTAGTTATTTATTTACGGCGAATAAACTTGTCAATCACATAAAAATGTAATTTAAATAATGTACCTTTACAGTTGTTGAATAACGTTGGAGAACGCGTAAACGAACAGGTAAAGTATATGGTAGAGTATAAAGAATAGACAAATAAGAAAGTAATATAATATTGAGATTCATTTTATTTATTTATTCATTGGCGCCCTAGTTGGTTTCAGTGATATCGAGTACATTTTCTTTATTAATTATTTATCTGCACATCAATCAATTTCTACATAAAAAAACGTTGACAAATTAATAATTATAAGCAACAAGTAGTCGCCTGAAATATAAATAAAAATTGAAAATATCTCCCGAGTAAAAATAAATGCCACCAACGGGAATTGAACCCGTACCTTCTGATGTCTGGTCAGGTGCTCTGAACCACTGAGCTATGTCGGCTTATTTCCAACCCGCCACATAATTCAATATGTACTAGCACCTCAATCAACAGTTACTGTTTTTTTTTTCACTTGTAAACTTACTTTTACTAGGAGATATTGAATATCGAATGCGATAGGGAGATATTTTCAATTTGTATTGATATTTCAGGCGACTAATTTTTGCTTATAAATATTTGTTATCCTTTATGCTATGCATAAAAACATTAGTTTATCATTAAAAATAATAAAAAACGTTGTTTTGAGATTATTTTCTTTTCTTGTTTTTGGGTTGGTACCTCGTTATTGAAGATCGTGACCATAACTCCATTTCCATGGTGGACAAGGCTCTTCAACTCCTCGCAGTTCTGCGCTGTGTGGAAAGCCAACGACACCGACGTGCAACGTACCCGACGCCAGTATTACTTGGTCACTTCAGCGCATTCGTGACCTTACACTGCTTTTCCTGCATTGCCATTCTCCACTATCCCACCGTCTTCAAAGGTGTCTCGTCTGGCCACTGTGCTGGCGGGGACGGCCCGAAGGGTTCATAGGACCATCATACCTTTTCATATATTTTGCTTTGTATGTTCTTCTTTATAAATGTTGTTTCTCACTGTCTTGGATGATAACACTTTTTTGGTATGTATAAGTATGAATTGTGCCGTATAGGGATAGTCGTGGCTTTTAGAATCATTTAATAGTTGCTTCGTTTTAAAAACAAATGTAGAATATTGTCGTGAGAACCGTGGTGAATGCCCTCGATGCTTCTACTGCATTCCACTATGCAAATGACCATGATTTTCTACAGGTTGGTGTCCTCAGTTTGGCAACCAAGGTGTACAAAGTACTTTAAAATACGCTGTGAGACAGTTATTTGTACAGCCAATTGTGGATGCATAGCTTTTCCAGAAAAAAATATTATTGTGTCTGGCTATCCATGGAACCTCAAACACCAAGTTTCAAGATCGTTTATCCTTTTCCTTTCATGCTTTTAGGCTCTTAGTGTCCATGTTTCCACACCGTACAGAAATATGGAAAAACCAGCGCCCGTCTTGGTGGTCTTCATCATGCCTCTTCATACTATATCTTTTGCATTTTTCTCATGGCATCTTTTGACATGCTAATACTTCTTTTCACTTCTATTTTGCACCCTCATTCGTCACTTATAGACAATCCCATGTATACGAAGTCGTTCGTCGTTTTCGAGTGTTTGGCCTGTCTATATAAGTTTTTCAAAATACCATGTATTTTGAAAAAACAGTACCTACGCATTGTCCTTGGTCTATTTATATTGCATTTTTTATTATTATTACTATAATTTTATTATAGTGATTTAAACATTGTACATACAAAATGAGATAGTGAATATACGAGTATGTATAGTAAATTGTATTTCTTAGTCCTCCTCACTAGGGTGACCTGTGCTGAGGCGAAATAAAGTTATTCATTTCTGTTTTATTAGTTTTCTGTGTCGTTTTTAATGTTTTTTTTCAGAGTTTTTTCATTAATCTCTTCCAACCAGGTTTGTATTCTTGATTTGTAATCATTCAAATTTTTTATTAGCTTTATATCCGGGGGAAGGATGTTGTGGAGTTTTGTCGCAAAATAAATATAATTTTTTGGACCGAATGTGGTTTTATGACCTGGAATATTTTTTATATCGTTGTGGTTTGACCTATTGTGATGAATACGCGGTATTGTGGAGGATTCAGTATTTTTGAATAGTTTCAATAGCATATTTTTAGCATTAATTTTTTGTACATTTGGTACATCAAAACTATTGAAAATTTCAATCGAAGGCGTTGTTATGGGTACTTTCAATATGGTTTTTATTATTCCTTTTTTAATTGTGTTCAGTTTGTGTATATACTTAGATGCAGCAGTTATATGGGAATTTAGAAAAAAAAGATTTGAAATAGACCTGCGCAAGATTCTAAATTCATCAAACATTTATTATATTAGTTTGTGTTGGTTGTTATCGCTATTATAGAGTTGCAAGAGGAATGTTATTTCGGTATGATTATTTACCCAAAAAATTCATTATTTGTCGATGCATTCACTCAGCAACGATATGTAAGATAGCGTGTTTATTTGTGGAATTATAATATTTCGGTATTCGTTATGTAAACAAACTTTTGTATTTTATAATGAAATGAATCTTTTTTACATTTCTTATATCTTTCTACAAGGTACCGTATAAGCTTACGAAAAAATTTACACCCATGTTCCTCCATTAGCACCTTTCTGGTTAACAAGTATAAGTATCTCCTACAAATGTCACTTATTTACTATTTTCTGATCACGTTGTGACAATTTTTCTGTAAATTCTCGTTTCTTTGGTAGCGTTTTAGGAATTAGTAGGTGTCACTAATTTCTAAAATGTTATTATCGAAGAAACGACAATAATGCTGTAAAGCTGTGTATGCGCACATAATATGTAACTTCATATTTATTATTATGTAGGAATCGGTGGTTGGACAGGAATAAATAATAAATTGTAAGTGGTTTTTATATCCACTATGAGTTATAATTCTTTAACCGCATTAATAGTGAAATTTTATCATCTTGGCAGAAGCAGGGGGTCGCATGTAAAAGTATTCCATTAAACGTTTTGTATTTGCAGACATGAGTTCTATAGGCCCGGAACCAGTGGATCATTACACCCAGAATGATGATTGTTTTGAGACTGGAGGATAAGAGGAGAAGAAAGTTGGTGGGTGCCTAAATATTCAAAATCCGTCACCAAATATAATCATTAGAAAAATATATTTAAAGTAAACATTATTCAACAAAAAAACTCTCTTTCCCTCTCCAAATAACCCGCAACCTCTGGGTTTAGAGCCAAACTATTAATATGTACACGGAGAAAAATGATTATTGCAAATTTATTAAAAATCTCTTCAAATTATTGGTAATCCGGTTTAAAACGGGATTGCAGGCCGTTTACTGATAAAATTGTAGTAAATTACTAATATATTGCAACAAGTGATCGTGCACCTGCATTTGCATACATAATAAGCAATGAAGAAATGCGAAAATATTAGAATTTTTATGAACACGTGTTCTAACATGGTGATAAAGTCTATTAGAAAATCTATGAATTCATTATTTAAGGGCCTGCAATCCCGTTTTTAACCGGATTATGGATAATTCGAAGAGCTTCTTAATAAATTAGCAATATTCAATATTAGTAATTTTTCTCTGTGATTGCAAGACTGAATCGAACGCATATTTGATTCCGAAGCCGTCGTGAACCTTACTGACGAATTTAACCATCAATCCACCGAGATCGTCAATGTATCTCCATGATTAGGTAGTTACTTATTATTCTATCTATAAGAGTGGCTGGCTGACAATAATTGACAGCAATATCTAAATAACGACGTGACAAGTGCAATAAAGGCGGGCGACATCTGACAAAAGTAACAGGAGCATAGAAAATAGGGAGAGGTGCGGGTGCGGGGTTTTGTATGGCGGTGGCGATGTTACGTACTAATATCATATTCATACATTTCAGATATCACCCTCTGCATATTGTCACCTAGCGGTCGTGTTTTGGGGAGATAAAGGTCTTTGTGAGCATCTGAAAGGCTTCCATTGTGACGCCCATACTTTGGGGGCACAGTGACGCCATCAGTCAAAAGGAGTCCCGAGAAATGCGCGGGATGAAATAAGCCGCGAAAGGGACACTGTTTTGTACGCATTCAACATATCTGTGTGGATATCAATAATATCACTTACTTGTCATGTTAATTCCGTGGTGTGGTGTAATTTACAAATATTGCTGGGTTCAATCATCTCGGCCATTATTGCATTAGCAATATTTTGTAGTCGGAGGAATTCAAATATGATCAGGTTGTTTATAATCTAGTCTCTCTTTTTTAATAAGTAATAAATGAAAATAATGTGTTTTTCTCTCAAACAAACCCTCCAATAACACCTAAAGGTGCAGATAGACAGACAAGTCACGGTAATGGAGAAATTTGTCAGTGGTCATCAAAACGAAGTCATAGAAATGTGATATAATTTATTTACGTGTAAAATCCATTTTTTTCCACGTTGGAGGCCCTTTTTCTTTAAATTTCTTGATTCTTCTTTCCATTAAGTGGTTAATCATTACCTCACGTGGGTACCTCACATTTACCTCACGTGGGTTTTTTAAATGTTATATGGCTATTATAGAGTGTAGAGACTTTTTATTTTCTCGATAGGAAACATCTGTTACGTAAAACCCAAGAACTAAAATTGCATGTTTTTTCATCATCATGAGCCCGCGCATCACATATCACCAGCATTATTATTACATAGTTGTCTATTGGTGGTGTGTTGCGATTGGGAGGGAATTGGCTATGGCCTATTTTACATCATCGTCAGCACAAGCATCATCATACCACTAGCATTATTATTACAAACGTGTCTGTTTGTGTTGTGCTGGGATTGGGAGGGAATTGGCTATGGCCTATTTTACATCATCGTCAGCACAAGCATCATCATACCACTAGCATTATTATTACAAACGTGTCTGTTTGTGTTGTGCTGGGATTGGGAGGGAATTGGCTATGGCCTATTTTACATCATCGTCAGCACAAGCATCATCATACCACTAGCATTATTATTACAAACGTGTCTGTTTGTGTTGTGCTGCGATTGGGAGGGAATTGGCTATGGCCTATTTTACATCATCGTCAGCACAAGCATCATCATACCACTAGCATTATTATTACAAACGTGTCTGTTTGTGTTGTGTTGCGATTGGGAGGGAATTGGCTATGGCCTATTTTACATCATCGTCAGCACAAGCATCATCATACCACTAGCATTATTATTACAAACGTGTCTGTTTGTGTTGTGCTGCGATTGGGAGGGAATTGGCTATGGCCTATTTTACATCATCGTCAGCACAAGCATCATCATACCACTAGCATTATTATTACAAACGTGTCTGTTTGTGTTGTGCTGCGATTGGGAGGGAATTGGCTATGGCCTATTTTACATCATCGTCAGCACAAACATCATCATACCACTAGCATTATTATTACAAACGTGTCTGTTTGTGTTGTGCTGCGATTGGGAGGGAATTGGCTATGGCCTATTTTACATCATCGTCAGCACAAGCATCATCATACCACTAGCATTATTATTACAAACGTGTCTGTTTGTGTTGTGCTGGGATTGGGAGGGAATTGGCTATGGCCTATTTTACATCATCGTCAGCACAAGCATCATCATACCACTAGCATTATTATTACAAACGTGTCTGTTTGTGTTGTGCTGGGATTGGGAGGGAATTGGCTATGGCCTATTTTACATCATCGTCAGCACAAGCATCATCATACCACTAGCATTATTATTACAAACGTGTCTGTTTGTGTTGTGCTGCGATTGGGAGGGAATTGGCTATGGCCTATTTTACATCATCGTCAGCACAAGCATCATCATACCACTAGCATTATTATTACAAACGTGTCTGTTTGTGTTGTGTTGCGATTGGGAGGGAATTGGCTATGGCCTATTTTACATCATCGTCAGCACAAGCATCATCATACCACTAGCATTATTATTACAAACGTGTCTGTTTGTGTTGTGCTGCGATTGGGAGGGAATTGGCTATGGCCTATTTTACATCATCGTCAGCACAAGCATCATCATACCACTAGCATTATTATTACAAACGTGTCTGTTTGTGTTGTGCTGCGATTGGGAGGGAATTGGCTATGGCCTATTTTACATCATCGTCAGCACAAACATCATCATACCACTAGCATTATTATTACAAACGTGTCTGTTTGTGTTGTGCTGCGATTGGGAGGGAATTGGCTATGGCCTATTTTGCATTATCATCAGCCCGATCATCACCTGTCACGAGCATTATTATTACAAATGTGTCTGTTTGTGTTGTGTTGCGATTGGGAGGCAGTCAGCTATGGCCTATTTTACATCATCGTCAGCCCAAGCATCATCATACCACTAGCATTATTATTACAAACGTGTCTGTTTGTGTTGTGCTGCGATTGGGAGGGAGTCGGCTATGACATATTTTGAGGTATACTTCCGCATTCGCTTGTTGTATTAAGAGAAACCAATTTCTTTCGTGTTATCTTTGGGGATACCGTGTAAAGGGTCTTTTTGAGGATATGAAGGAGTGAACATTTGTCTAGAAGAGACCCATGTTGTACGAGTCAGAAAACAATTTGTTAAAACTAACGTAGAGCTTCGAAAATAATGCAAATCCTCTAAGCACATTTAAGACGGAAAGGAGTGATTGAATGTTATGGATACGCACGTAGACAGCATGGACGAAGTAGCACTGTGAGTGAAGTCGGGACACGAATTCTTTGGCATTTCATTTACGTAGTAGAGTTTCTGTGTAGGATCTTTTTGAGAAGAGAAAAGATTGAATATGGGTCTTGATGAGATCTATGTTGTAGGAGAGAAGAGGAGTAGTTAGTTAAAATACCGGTAGAATAAAGGTAGCACTTCAAAGATTGCAATCCGTTTGTTAAGATGGGGGAATCTATCAAACGGACTGGAAGCTGCCAAATTCAACAGTGGGGCGTACTTGCGATTTGTAAAGGTCAGCAGTTATGTACCATTCATGTATCTGCGGGCCTTCTACGCCCAGCAACTGAGAGGCTAACTTGAGTCTGGCTTAGAAGGAGCTCCCGTGTTCATTGATGAGGGGTTCTTCTGAAATCGACTAACAGTTTAATAGTATTAGTATTATTTTCTCGAATAAACTAAATTAAATTAACATTCGGCGAAATATGCAAACCGCCTTGTGCCTGTAATTTTTTAGGAAGTGATTTATATCTATTTTAGACCTTATTTTGAACAAAATGCATTCACATTTTGGATTTTCGTTTATCTTTGATAGCGAGGACCAACATCTATTTCCTTTTGGCTGCTATCCGCACCACGAGGCTCGTTCATACGCTCGTTCGGGAAAGTATATTTAGACTGTGTCGCGTATTCAAATCAAAAACTGTGCACAGCGTCAATAATGGACACTGACAAAAATATAAAATCTCTATCGGGCGGCAAATCTTTCAGCGGCGTGTTTACATTCACCTATCTGATGTTTCAAATACACCAGGGCTGAAATGCGCTAAATACAACTGTATTTATTTTAATTGTGTTTGATTTTAAATCACCAGGTTAATTTTTTCGCTTCTAGGAACAGGTCCCATAGAAATCATTGTGTCTCCCTTACTGTCGTACTGAGAAAAATGATCCAAAATGTGTTAGAAAGAAACAACACCAGGTATTTAAGTCTGGAAGTTAACCATAAAATAATCAAAATGTACACCTCAATGAAACCAAAGCTTCCAGCCGCATTTTGAGGGTAAAAAATGAAAGTAATTTTTTATCAATTTTTTTAATACAAAATTTCCAAAAGTGAGGTGACAGTAATATTTAAAATAAAATAAATTACAATAAAATGTCTATGTGTTTTTTTTCGTTATCGGTCATTTTAGTTGTAAAAATGCAAGGTGAGCCATTTCTTGCAATAAATACAAATTAACAGTAAATGTTAAATTTCTAATAATAATATTTTTGAAAAAGAATTTCATCACCTTTAAAGCAGTTTTTAGTTTCCGGATTTTTTATTATCAATATAAAGTTGTTTTACATGTGTTTATCGATATCCGTCTCACTAGGATATACCTGCGTCGAGACAGACGTATTGGATACATAAATGAGTATTTACATATTATTTTACACATGCATAATTATAACTAAAATATAAATTATAAAGTTGTATACATTTTAAACCGTGAAGACATAGTATAAAGTGTAGGTTATCCTACAGGAATAACAACATTATAAATGTATATGGAAAAGTTAAGATAAAATAGTTAATGAAGTAATAATAATAATACATTCAGTGTATCCCATTTATTTGGATTTTATTGCAATGCGGAAATACTCACAAATTCTGACAGAATATGCAAGAAGCCTGAGGGGTTAGTAATAATCTTTCGTTAGTAGACTAAATATTTGCCTAGTTTGTAGGTCGACGAAGTATGAAACTGTAAAAGACAAATCACCAGACATATGTATATCTGTAGGAACGCATTCCTTGAGTCACCTTATATTGGAAAAAAGTGTTTGTTACTAGACAAGCCCGAATATTAAATTAATTTTTTTAAGTACCTTCACGGAGAAAACTTACTGATATAAAAAATTGCTAATTATTAAAAATCTGGTCAAATTATTCGTTTTCCTGTTAAAAACGGAACTGCAGGCCCTTAAAAATGATTTGACAGATTTCCTAACAAAATTATCCGTAAAACACGAATGTGTTTTGAGGATGTCGGAACACGTGTTCATAAAAATTGTAATATTTTCGCATTTCTTAATTACATTCATCAGGATAAGCACAGCTACACGAACAAGTTTTCGATATATTCTGAATGTACTAATATTTTATTAGGAAATGGCCGGCCATCACATTTTAACAGGATTTTAATAAATTGGTTATACTCATTTTTCTCTATGTACCCATGAATTTTATTAGTAGGTGCCCACGGGAGATCTTGAAGCTGTTGATGTCATCCTTGAGGTTGCTGTATGATGGTGTCGTGCCGAAATTACATGAGCGTAAATTTCGCTTGCCAGAATTACACATGGACGGTGACACACATGGACGAAATTATACATGGAGAGATTTATACCTACTGGAATTACACACAAAAAATGGACGAAATTATACATTGAGAGATTTATACATACTGGAATTACACACATCCAATGGACGAAATTATACATGGAGAGATTTATACCTACTGGAATTACACACAAAAAATGGACGAAATTATACATTGAGAGATTTATACATACTGGAATTACACTCATCCAATGGACGAAATTATACATGGAGAGATTTATACCTACTGGAATTACACACAAAAAATGGACGAAATTATACATTGAGAGATTTATACATACTGGAATTACACACATCCAATGGACGAAATTATATGTGGAGAGATTTATACCTACTGGAATTACACACATCAAATGGACGAAATTATACATTGAGAGATTTATACATACTGGAATTACACACATCCAATGGACGAAATTATACATGGAGAGATTTATACCTACTGGAATTACACACATCAAATGGACGAAATTACACATGGAGAGATTTATACCTACTGGAATTACGAACATAAAAAAATCTGTATTTTTATGAGTTTAAACTTTCAAATTTGTGCGATGGGTGCTAATTAATTTCATAATTTAAACAAAAACTCAACATTTAAGATAAGTTTTTTAGTTTAGATAAGTTCTTTTGACGTTTGTGAAATTCTAGTAAGTAGGTGTAATTAAATTAGTTATCGTTAAACTATCGGCGTCTTGTTCTGAATATAGAAATAAGTCCGTTATAATTGTGAGAATTTATCAAATGGATTAGCCGTTGGATTATCAAAAAGTATAGAAATAAGTTTAAAGACTTGGTAAGTCGTTATAGGGTACCAGGTAAGTCAGTATCTATCTAAAGCCACACACACCTTAAATAAGTTAAAATGATTTTCTAATAATCGTGGAACATCCATGATTCGAGCACGAAGCACCGGCCCTACCCAGTTCACCGCAGGGGTAGGCAGAGGTTTGTGGCAGCAGGCGGTAGGCAGCGGGAGGAGGGGGTTAGTTATGCCGTCAGACGGAAGTGGTGGGGAGGGCCGCCACATTTTCCATTCACATCAACGTCATGTTTTAAATAATCTGCTGAAAAAAATAAACGTGCGTCGCGGCGCTTGGCGAGTATTGTTGAACGGCGTCGCTTTGACAGACGCCTAACGCCTCACGCCCGCCGTATGTCGGCTGACTGCGGGGGCCCGCGGTCCTTGCGATCGACACCCCTGGACACTTCACTTCACTTTTTTGAAAGGTAATAATTGCTTTTTGATTTTAAAGTTTAGATATCTTTATTCATAAAGTAATGATTTTGTCAATGTAATTTCACTTGACCGTGCCAAAAGGGAAAATCTTCATAGTTTAATTAGAAAATGTGAAAACTCAATAAAACATATCTTTTACTGTATTAAATCAATAAATCTATTTAATTATATCCTTGATCTTTGTAAAATGGTGTGTATAAGTAAGTGGTATTCAATTAGGTAGAAAATACCTAAATATAAATACGCACAAAGAGTTGGAGTGTTTCACAAATAATATTAGAATATTTGTGAATCGATCAATCTGAAAATAAAGATACTTCTACCTTAAGCCTCACAACATGCCCCTACTATGGGTACTATATTGGTCTCACAGGATCCAGATCATACCTATCACAAAGGTATATTTTAATTTTATTTTACTAAACATCGAGAAAATTTATAGAATGTACGTAGTTATTTGCTTTTAATTTTTTTAATCCTGTTCACAATAGAATACATATATTACTAGATTAATCGGTTTGTAAATTTTATTTATTTCGTTGACAGTCGACAGAACCATCACTACCATGATACTTTTCCATCTTCAACTTCTTATATTATCTACTACGCAATACAAGTTCTTCATATTTACTCTCAACTGTCGAATATTGCCCACTCTGTCATACCGTATTCCGCGGTCATCCCAGACTGTGGGTAAGGTTAGTATAAGCGTGATTCTTCCACACGAGAAGCATCATATTATCATATATCCTTTACCCGCTTTAGCATTCCAACCCCCGCCCTACCACCACCCGCCTCCGCCCCCGCCCCCGCCCCCGCCCCCGCCCTAGCCTGAGCCGCCCAACTTTCCGGAGCGTTCAACTTATTTATGTATGATATTTTGCAGTCTATTATGTATTCGCATGGAACTTTTGTGCCAACAGTCTGCCATTACAAGAATATTGAATCGAAAATTTAAAAATCTTTATACCGAACGTCTTGCGCCTCTTTGCATAAGTTTACATAAAAAGCAAAGGCGGCGCGTGTCGGGGATTCACAAAAAAAATTCTACTAATATTTTATTATTATTGAGTATTACATTTTATGTAGGTATTATATTTTTTTCATACCTACCATGTAAACATATAAATACACTTAAAAAAGCCCACTTCAATGAATTTAATATATAGATAGCGACCGGGTTACAATTTAAAAAAAAAAACGATTTAGAAGCCCTCAAAAACAAGAAAGCCATTCACAATAAGTCTAGAATGGTTAATTACCAAAAAGATAACACTCCATTTAAGAGGAACGGCTGCGCAATCTTTTTCTAACAAATCTTAAATTTGGATATGGTGCGGAAATACTTAACTGAATAATCATTCTTTAAATCAAAAGGTGTGGCAAATATTATTTATTTGGTAAAACATTTTGCATTTCTTAGTACAATTTAGTAATGTTGGCTTCACTGGGTGGCTTACCCGTGCTGAGGCCTCTGTTTACATATACTACCTACTGCACAGTACGGATATCTAGGAAGCACTTTACTTTTATTTTTTTCAATTTATAAAATATAGGCCATTAAAGAAATCGATTTTTTATGATTTTAGAGCAAACCCTGGAAATTATTTGCGAGTCAATGATAGTTATAAAAAAATTGATGGGTTTAAATTCTAACTACAAACGATCGATTTACTCGGGAAAACACATTTGTTGTGTATACATTTAAAATATCGACTCAAAAAACACCCTTTTTAAGATGTTTTCTTTTTTTAATATTTACGTAGCTGTTTGGGCAGGTTTTTTTAAAAATAATTATTAATAAATCACCAAAAAATGTTCAAGTTCCCTCTGAAATCATGAAAACGTGATTTCTTTAATGGCACATATTTTATAATAATAAAAAAACAAAACAATAATTAATCTAGCAAATATTCGTAACATTCGTAGCTTTACCTTTGATGTGTAAATAAATAATTACTGAGTATATAACTTTGGTGAGCTTACTTGCAGTAAAATAGCACAGAACTGCTTATTATTATGAGAACGGCTTAAAGAAACAAGAAATTATGTGCATAACAAGTCATACGGTAGTTAGCGCGTATTCTTATACTAATCTTTCCCTGGGTTATTTATTTATTTATTTATTTATTTATTGGTAAAAGTAAGAGACAAACAGCTTATACATAAAATACAAATATAAATATATACATGTTAAAAACAGTCAAGCCAAAAAAGTCTCCTATATTAATATTGATTGGAGATGGAGTTTTATTACATAAAAATATATATATATATATATTTTAGGTGAGGAGGGGAGGAATAGGAATTTAGGATGAGGATAGGAGATGCTCTGGATACATTCCATACTATAGTATTAATTTTCGATCGTACGAGTTACTTCTAATCGATATTTGTGAAGTGTATTGCTAAAAATATCTATGTTTTGAAATTTAGTATTATATTGGGCACATATACGTGGAATTGGTGAATTTTTTCTAAAGTTAGTTCTACATGTAGGTAAATGAAACAAATGGGATTGCCGTGTTGATCTTGTTGGAATATGAATATTTATTAAATTCATTAGCTCTGGTGAGTCGAGGCCATTGTTAAGAATTTTAAATAATAAAATTTGGTCAAAAACCAAACGTCGTGTATGAAGTGAGTTGAAGTTGTGGTAATTAATAGAATCGGCGTAATTTGAGAAATGTAAGTTTTGTTTATAATTAATGTGTTTAAAAATTTTTTTTTGAATTCTTTCGATTCTTTCAATGTGGGCTTGGTAAAAAGGAGTCCAGATCGGTGTGCAGTGTTCTAGGTGGGGACGGATGAACGCTGTGTAAAGGGAATATAGAGTCTTAAGGTTGCGGAAAGGTTTCGTTAAACGTATTATAAATCCTAGCATTTTGTTCGCTTTGTTGATGATTGCATCAGTGTGTTGAATGAAGTTTAATTTCACATCCAGTATTACCCCAAGGTCTCTGATAGAATCTACTTCATTGATTTGTGTCCCGTTTAATGTATAATCAAAGGAAATTTTATTTTTGTTACGTGTAAATGATAATTTATTGCACTTTGAGGTATTTACTACAAGTTTATTTGATTCACAGTAGTTAAAAAGACGATTGAGATCCTCTTGAAGTTTAATGCAATCTTCGATTGATTTGATAACTAAGTAGATTTTTTTATCGTCTGCATATGCTAGGTAATTGGCATGTAAAAAACATTTGTGAATATCATAAATATACATATTAAATAATAATGGCCCTAAATGAGAACCTTGAGGTACACCGGAGGGCACGGAAAAGAAACTGGACTTAGTTCCCGCAACTGATACACATTGAAGTCTGCTCCGAAGGTATGAAGTGAGCCACCGAAGTAAATCACCATGGATGCCTATTTGACTTAATTTTTTAATTAAAATGAAATGGTTTACTTTATCGAAGGCCTTAGAGTAATCAGTGTAGATTACATCTACTTGGTTTCTATTGTCCATATTACTCGTTAAATATTCCGTGAAATTTACCAAATTTGTTAGTACCGATTTTTTTTGTAGAAATCCGTGTTGTTGGTTTTGTATGTTGCGAACAATTGTTGTATAAATTTGATCGTAGACAATTTTTTCAAAGAGTTTACTAAATACAGTAAGAATTGAGATTGGGCGGTAGTTTACAATGTTGCTTTTAGAACCTGTTTTATGAATAGGAATTATAGTTGCTTCTTTAAACTTTGTAGGAAATTTTCCTGCTTTTAGTGACATTCTAAATATATTAGTTAGGGGGTATGAAAGATTTTTTGCACATTTTGAGATAAAGTATGGCGATATACCATCACTGCCAGCACCCTTACTAATGTCTAAATTCTTTAGGTATTTATTGATCAAAAAATTGGATATTTGTACGTTCCCAATCGGGTTATGATTATTCATATAGGTAAAACTATCAACTATACTGGGATCATTCGTGTCCTTATCATTAACGTAGGTGGACTGAAAGTGTTTAGAGAAAAGTTGACACACTTGTTGAGCACCGGTGCCTGACTCATCTTTAAGGTGCATGATTTGTGGGATGCCATTTGTTTTAATTTTGCTTTTAGCATAGTTCCAAAGTTGTTTATTATTTATAAGAATATTAGATTCAACTGAATTTATGTACTGAATAAAGCAATGCTTCTGTAAGTTTTTTTGTTGGGTACGTTTGATTGAAAACTCTATGTAGTCTACTGGATTATTATTGGATTTCCATTTTTGATGGAGTTTTTGTTTATCTTTAATGATTTTAATTAGAGAAGCTGAATACCAGTTTGGAAATTTTCTCTTTTTGATGATACGTTTAGGGACAAACTGGTTGATGGTACTGTTTAAAATGTTGTAGAAAGAATCGACTACTACGTCAATATCCGAATTTTCCTGAGTAAATGACCAGTCTGTCATTGATAGATGTTGGTTGATTAACTCGTAATTGGCTTTTGTAAACTGATAAATTTCTTTAGGTGGGGCGTGAATAATAGGAAGTATATCGATTTTTAGCATAATTTTGAGTGATGGGTGGTGCGAGTCTTCGCTGACAAGAGGATCGCATGCACGATATACTTGGCATTCCTCATTACAGATAACTAAATCCAGGATTCTGTTATTTGCATTTTTTATGTAATTATATTGTTTTAATTCAGAATAATGGATTGTGTCAGCAAGTGAGGAACTAATTGTGTTCAAGTTTTCAGGTGTCAAGTGTAAATCATTGTTATGTATATTCCATGTTACGGTGGGCATATTAAAATCTCCAATTACAAGTAAAATGTCATCGGGATGTTGATCTTTTACGTTAGCAAGTAAGCAAAGGAATGAATTGAGTGCAGTTTCATACCCTTGTCCCTGTGGGAGATAAACACAGGCTACATGTATAGTACGTTTAGAGGTATAGTTAGAAGGGGGAATAGTTAGCCAGATACATTCAGCATTGCAGACCAATTCTTCGCGAGGGTAAGCGTTAAGATTGTTATGTGTTATGATCATCACTCCACCACCTCGACGAGAATCTTCTTGGTTGTTTATGCTATTAATTGTAATGTTATTTGATCTATCCCGTCTGAAAACGCTGTAAAATTCTGTTGGTGCCAGTTCCGGATCTAAAATAGAATTAATTAGCCAAGTTTCAGAAATACCGAATATGTAACAATCGTCATTCAATAAAATATTATTGTGAAATATGTCTGTTTTAGTGCGTAGTCCTCTACAGTTTTGATACATAATAGTAATCATCGTGAATTATGTTAGTTTTTCTATAAGTGTAAATAATTTTGGTAAAGATAAGAGATAAAAAAACAAATAATAAATGCAGAGTTTTATGAAGGACACGCATGATGTTATACTATACTGGTGAAATAGTGAAATATAAATGTGAGCAGCAAGTACGGAGAGCATGTTAGGAAAGAGGGGGAATCTAAGGGGGTTATCTATAATGAACTATGGGTCAGTGACCCGTGGTGTTATTAACTTATTAAAGTAGGTATCTTAAAATTCGCATAAAGTTCTATTCGATTAATAACCATATACCACATAAATCACATTAATTAGTTACCCCGTCTAGCCCGGGTCAGGGGTAATCCATAACACCTACATAGGCTTATTTCCCACATAAAGAGGAACGACTACGCGACCTTTTCTAAAAAAATAATTAAGGATTTGAGGCCAAAATACCCAAGCAACGTGAATTTTTTTTCTAAAAATCAATATATATGATCTAGTACATATAAGGATGTGAGCTATTATATTTTTTTTTTAACTTTATTTATTTTCATTTCTTTACACATATTATACTTATTAATAGATAGTATAAAATAACATAATATATAATACCAAATAGTTTACAAAATAAATGAAAACCCACTAAGGCACTGACTGCCTGAGTGTGGGTAATATAAAACGATTACTATATTTCAAGTACCTAAAGTATAATATAAATTAGTAGAAAAAGTTTTTTTTTTGTTTATAGTTATTAAAAAAGTAAAGAGAAAAACATTATGTACAATAGTTTATAAAGTTTCAGCAAGTGAGTTGTAGAAAGGATAAATAAATTTATAGTAAAAGCGTTTCAATATCTGCGTCAATCAGCCATAATTTTACCTCTTTAATATATTCTATCTTTTTATTTATCATTTGAGTTTGTAGTGGTAGAAGGTTAAATGTACGAGGACCAATGAAACTGCTATGCGTCTGCATTAATTTAGTATTAGTTTGGGGGGTGTAAAATATATTATTTGTTCTTTTGCTCATTCTGTTTTCATTTATTTTGAAATTGTTTTTGTTTTTAAATAGATATTTCATAGTTTGTAATATAAATAATTTACGAATGTTAAATAATTTAGATTCCTTGTATAATAGGTCGGTCGAAAATGTTTTATTTTTGTTATATATGACTTTAATTATGTGCTTTTGAATTATTTGTAGAGGCTTAATAAATGTATCAGGTGCACCACCCATCCTATTATGCCATAAGTGATTGCAGATTGCACCAGGGAGAAGTAGATTTATTATTGATTTGTGTTTAAAATTATATAATATGGCCCATTCAAGAATTCGATTTTTCACTTTTTACTTGGCTATAAAATAGCCCTTCTTAACAAAATTAAATAAAAAATATAAAGGAATAAAACAACATTTTGATGAGCTTTCATTTATCACTAAATAACAACCGATTTAAATTGATACACAAAATTAATAGTACAATTTTTTTTAACTAAGACAGCTCGCATTTGTACCAAATATGGTTTGGTTGAATTTTTCTTAAGTCGGATCCTCACTCCCACACTTTTTGGTTGAATATTTTAGCCTCAAATTCAAAATTAAGTCAGCACAGCCGTTCCTCTTAATATTCTGGGTCACGAAAATCGATTATCAAACCTCCGTCCCATTTCCCTGATTGAATAAGAGAAACACAATCCCAAAATAACTGAAGAAATTTTGACGAATGAACCGACATAGATTTTTTCATTGTTACGAAAAAAAATTGGGTGAACCACCCTGGAAGGCAAAAGTTGGGGTTAAGTCTGTTAGAGCGAACTGTACTGAGGAACACAATGTCGTGTGTGCCCATTGAATATGTCACAACAGTGTGTTTGTGTTTGTGTTCGATGTTTGGATGTGAAATGTTTGAGTCGCGGGGCCAAGGGAATGGTAGGGAGAGTTGGGGAAGTGGGAGGGTTTGAGTGGGGGGAGGGTGGACTTCGAAGGCGGAAGAGGCGAGGGGCTTATTCGGTAACAAGAGAGGCTTTGTGGCGTGTTTCGATGTAAATTTGATATTTTTACATAAATCAATAACGCGACAATTTATTACTTGGAAGATGCCGCGAAGGAAAGAGACAGCTAGCTAATGAAATAAGTATTCTTGATTTTTTTGTAAAATATATCAAACAATTTTTTTTACAAAAAATTAATTGCTTAATATTAAATGTACTGTAAAACAGTTTTTTGGTAATTTTTCAAACGCAGCTCCATCACGTATATTTTCGCTAAAGGCCTCGACCATAACACTATTGTTTTAAACATATTATTAGGATGATGTCAGTTTAATGCCTCATTAAAAAAATTGACTTAGAATATTTAAGGAAAATATAGTGTCTTTAAAAAAACTGATCATTTTCAATTTAAACTTTTGTAAGCTTTTCCGAGGATAAGAGGCATCAGAGGTCACACTTGTCAGGTTTTACAACGAGAATTCCACTGGACTGCTAGCATTACAAAGGTGTGTATCCAAGAGCTTGAATCGGAGGCAAGTACTTACTTACATGTCTGCTCCTCTCCACATCATCGACAATTTGTCAATCGTTAACAATAATTAAAGTAGAATAATAAACATTCTTAGTATTTTATTTTGTTTAATTATTATTTTTCAGAATAATTACGCCCATGATATGTTTCAAAGCCAATGGTTTCTTCATCAGGATAATGAAAATTAACATATTTAAAAAGAAAAGTATGGACAAATAAGTAAATATAGAAAAAAAAGTAATATATTATAACACAGATGTGCTTAATTAGTTATTACCATTAAATAAATTTAAAAAAATAATTATTAGATTATTATATAGCGAAATGTAATGTTGAATTATAACAGTTTTTGATTTATATATAATCGTAATAGTTTATTACTTGTCTATTTTTTAATAAGTTAATTTTCAATATCCTTACGAAGAAGCCATTGGCTTTGAAACATGTAGATTATTGTTTATTAAAAGTGGTGAATACAAAGTATTTAATTTTCATATATTTAAAATGACGCCACAAAATTAATTTGCGTTTTGCGACTATTGAAGAAGTGTTATTTTTTATTTAATATTAACATTATAAATATACCATAAATAATAAATCATGTACAATGACATCAGAAAGTACAAAATAAACAGAAACTCTAAATATAAAATTAAGAGATTCAAGTACAAGTACATGCAAGATTTACAAGTGTATTTAAGTTGAAATAATATTGATATATATTATAGCCTTCTTGTTCCTACTTCCCGTGCAGTTAAATAGATCCGCGACATCCGCGTATCTATTACTAATTTAATGTAATGTAGGTACAAGTTATGTTGGTATTGTCATGATTTTTTAAGAAGAATCTGAAATATTGCATTTAGTAGGTTATAATTTTTATACAAGTTTTAGTTTACCAACATACTCGTATTTGCCTTACGATATACTTCATTCTTTTTATGTATTATTAAGTTCTGTTGTTTAATTGTATTTCATAAATGGAAACACATACGATTTCAGAATGAAACCAAATAACACCTTTGTCATAATACTTATTTATTTGTTCAACGGACACACCAGCCCGTTTTTGGTAATACCTTGTTAGCGGGCAGTCATGTTATCTCGAGTCGATGACAAGTTAATAATGCCTTGAGTTTATAAAGGCTGTAATTTACCGTTGCTCGCTTCTGTTCCGTCGTGATTACTATATTTTCAAAATCATGATGGCCGCTGTTCAGATTCAATCATCTCCGGAATGGTGATTAGACAAGACTGAGGAATATAATAATACGGGAAAAGTCTGAAGAGAATGATATAGGATATAATGACGGTGATATGGCAAATACAAACTTTTACTATTGTGTGTACATCGAGTTCAATATTATTTTAAACTTTGTAACTGTCAAATGAAATTGTTACAAAGTTACTAGTTTTATTTTTTAACCCCTCAGAACTCTGGCATATTAACCGTTATTTTTCTTAAAGATGCAGAATTTCAAGTCGGAGAATTTTTTTGTGTATCCACTTTTCAATAAAACCCAATATTTCTGAACTTTTCAAAAAACTAAAACAGTTTTTGAAAGGTATGATTTGAGATTTTCACGGCCAAAAGTGTTATAGTGATTTAGGCAGATGTGTTATCTATATGTGTATCAGATTACACATCTGCCCTGATGATGGACACTGCAATTCTGTCCGAAACGTTGGCTACTGTAGGAGGTAGCGCAACACGGCATATTACCCCAAAAACAAACAAAAACTATAGTTTTTGAAAGGTTGAATGCAAACATTAAAAGTTTGTTTTTTCGTCATAACACTGAACTAAAATTACTTTTAATCAAAAATAGAAACCCTAAAATTTTATTAGCTAAATGTATTATAAACGTTACTGTCACCTCACTTATTTGTCGTTTCATACAAAAATAATTGATATAAATTCAAGATTTATATATTTTTCTCAAATTGGGGTCAGAACCTTTGGTTTCAAAGTGGTAAACATTTTAATTCCTCTTTGATTAATTTATTAATTTGATGATAAAGCTAATACCGTTTAAATCATATTTCTCCCTATTACAATAAGAGAAACACAACGATTTCTACGAGACTATGTACTAGAAAAAAATAGCCTAAATTTTTGGAACATAGATAATAATCTAATGGTCATTGCATTTAAAATTATTTGATCAGGAAGCTATGTTGACAGCAAATAGAGAAATTTGATATTTTGCAACTAAATTAGTCTGAGATCTGGTGTGAAGGTATTTGACGCAATAAATGTAATGTCGTCTCTTAACTAATACAATTGTTTTAAAGTAGTAAGATTCCAAAGTAATGATTATCAAAATAACTGAACACTAGATCAATGCTGAACATTCTATATTATCATCGCCTGTCTATCCATTGAACACATCTTGGTTCCCTCGAGATAGAGCTCTATTGTCCTCTGACACTAATTATCGCTTCTATCTATCGATTCTATCAGGTGTGACTATTGTTCGATTTGAATGAAGACGCTTAACATACGTGAGTATGAAGTCGCCATCTTCATAATACACAAGCACCGTCAAATAGTTCGAGTTTGTTGTTGATCGTTTTGCCAATTTATCGAGAAACTTCATCCAAGTGATAACTATTTACAAAGTTTGAAGTGCGGTCGTCTTCATTATTAAAATAGTGGGTACTTATTTAAAATTTTATAATGTCTACTTAAATATTAACAGTCATCGAATGAAAAGATAATCTTTAACATTCATTAAGTGTTGAGGATTCATAAAAGTAATAAAAATGCTCTTAAGAATCTTCGGATGCTTTCTATTTTTCAAAATTAGGTTAAAAATAATGGTCGTTGACTGTGCGGTTAAATGAAGGAGTTCTGAGTGCATATTCAAATTAACGATGGAGCTCATTAAAAGAAAGAGTATTATGACGTCATGGTCTTTTTTTCCATCCACATTGCCACAGTTTACCGTTTTATACAGAAATATAATGAAATTGTGAAACATAATGGTAGAAAAGTGGTCCCCCTTCAGCAGGCACTCGAGACGAGCTAGAGTGTGGCGTTCAAGTCATTCTCCTCTCATATTAAAAGTTACATATTCATTTCGGAACGAATAGTTAGTAGTGGCAAGTAAAGCGGTTGAACATTGTGGCAGGGAATTTCTAAACCTTTATAAATAAACTGAATTAAAAGTACATTGGCTTTATTGCTTTTTAATAATTATAATTTGGGAGTTTATTCATTAAGTTGATAATTTGGGAGGCGGGTTTGGGTCACCGCCGTAAGGAACACCTTTGCCATAGGTCACCAGTGGTTAAGGTGTGTTCAGGTCTTGGCAGCGAATGCGCTTGCCCACCAGCTCCGTGGTGGGCCACATCGGGAGAGGCTGGTCGAGGGAGCTCTTTGACCCCTCAAACTGGTCTCTCTCTACCCGGGGAGAGATAGATCACACATGGACATACTGGTTTCCAGATTAGTACACACCACTCATACCTCTCTCCTTTCCAGATCTTCATCTTATTCCTTTCCACAAAAAGAACCTCCACACAGAAATTATTTACCCGTATTCATGGGGTGAAGTTTGTCGGGGATGCATCTACCCATCAGTTGCGTGGCGGGCCTGATCGGGAAAGGCCGGTTAAGGAATACTCTTCGACCTCTCCAGCCGGACTCTCAACTCACCGCCTTGAACCGCGGTGGGAGGAATGAATTTTGGATGGACAGACCGAACCCAAGATTCCCGCCCACCCCTCACACCCTTTTTCTCCTGCATGCAGATAATGTAAAAAAACTCATTTCAATGCTCAATCCTCAGGTTATATCCGATATAGAGTATCACCGCAATTATTGTGAATTTTTTTTATCGAACGGTGAAAAATACGAAACAAACAAAGTGGCGAGGAGTGATATGAATATGAATTGATATTTTATACAAATTTAATTGTGAGTTAGATATCTACTCCAGTCGGAAAACAGCTGTCTAAATTTCATAATTTCAGAACTCAGAGATTTTAGTTAGACACATAAACTTATTTTCTGTGAACCGAGAACAGAAAATATAAATTATTGATTAAGCATAAATTTGATGTGGTTCCTATTGCTCAAATTACTTTGGTACGTAAAAATGACATACAAAGCACAGATAATAATTTTATTATCTACCAATAGAAGAAATCATATTATTATTATATTTTACTAATATCGTTACTCGTAGTTCTATGAACTGTAAAAAATATGTTTTATGTTTTTCTCATATTTATTAAATCAAATTCTAAATTTACTTTGAAAACAAAAGATTTGTAAGTAAGTGCTTGAATACGTACCTACTTACTTATAAACCATAATAATAAATTTCAAATAAGTAATTATACTTTTTGTCCAAATAAACGTCACCAAAAAGAAAACGTCACATTTTTTTTCAAACTTTCCATATACATGTAACTTTCTATCGATTATTCCGATTTTAAAATCTGGCGGGATAAAGGATAGTTTTCAATGCGCTAACCACCTTGAACCGGAACAGGAACGTAACAAAAAAAAAATACTGATGAAATGTATTATGGGCATTAATGGTCAGTCAATACTGACGAATATCCGATAAGCTGACGATTTATTTAAAAAAAAAATTATGCCCTTTTTAAGTATCCAAGCTGGTAAGGATTTTTTCACTGCAGATAATATGCTGTTTTCATCTCTCGTGGCCATACGGCATGGCATAAGATACCCTTTATGCATTCAGAGCGAGATATAATATTATGGGGATCATGGGAGGCTGTTGAAAAGCGACTTGTTCGCTGGGTGGTGAGAGAAGGACACTTCATATTATCTGTGTGGATGCTGCAACCACTTGGCTCCGTATTCCTGTTCCATTTGGAACCACCGCTCGATGTGAAAATATGGTAACAAACCTTACTGAAGGCTGGTGTGGAGTTTTGTGGAAAAAACGTGTGTGTTTTGTGCCTTCACGAGTAAATGCTTAGCCACAGTTTTAGTATTTTAAATCATTATGGAAAATTGTAAAGATATTTTCTTTGAAAACATCTCGTTGCTGCCTACACTTTTTTATCTATGTTTAAATGAAGCATGTTTTGTGCCTCTGCTAGAGCTTTGTTTTATAAAATTCCATAGGGAGAAAAATTAGTACCTAGTGCTAATTTATTATGAATATTTTCTAAAATAATTGCAATTGAAATAATTTGTATACATCACTATTAAATTATTTTTTTATTAAATTTTATTAAATGATAATACTTAGTATTTCATTTTCACATCATTGAGAATCTTTTCAAATTATCGGTAATCCCGTTAATAAACGGGATTTCAGTCCTTTAACGAATGAATTAACAGGTTTCCTGATAAGCTTTTACCAAACTTCGAATATTTTATCACGATGTCGGAACACGTGTTCGAATACATCGTGATAATGTATACTAAATTTATCAATTTTTTTTAATTAACCTGTTAATTAATTCGTTATAGGCCTGCAATCCCGTTTTTAACTGGATTACCAATACATTGAAGACATTCTTAATAAATAAGCAATACTCATTTTCGTCTTTGTATAAATAAACTTGGACGTAGTTTGTAACATCCGCCCGAAGTCCCCTCTTACCCCGCAAATGCCATTCTTCTTTTTATGTGCTTCTGTTTAATTTTTCAGCTTTCTAACAAAAACCGAATGATTATTAATTTTATGAATATGAAACACTTTGTATGTAACACTTTTACTAAAGTGGTGTATACAAAGTGTTTCATACAATTAATAATAGGTACCTATTTTTAATTTTATATTTAAGGTTAATTTCGTTAGGTACAAATTTTTTCATAAGCTGGAAGCAAAGTATTTGGTAGAATTAATTCAGGAAGGTATTGGTAAAAATAAGGGGATTAGAGAAGTTTTAATTTAGATTTGTGCTAGTTGATTAATAGTTGCACGATCTTTGTTGATAATCCAACGTGTAGCTAAGATTTCAAATATATTTAAATTTTATTATTCTGTCAGATAGACATTGTATATTTTAGTCTTAATGTACTAAAAATGTAATTTTTTTACCAAATGTTGTGTATGTTTTAGCTATTTGTAAAAGTTAATTGGTTTTAAACCACGTGTTTTGTGTGTTTTAGCTAAATTTCACTTGTTTAATTTTTAAAGAGATGTGTTAAAATGGTTTTTGTGTAAAATATCGAACATCTAGTACTTGATTTTTTTTAAATATATCTACAGTATTTGTTACTATCGGGACTTTGAGTAAAACTTTAATGATTCATTTTTGAGCTTTCGATAATGAATTTATGGCTGATAGTCTTGCACCTCCCCATGTGATTATTCAATTCTGCACGATCCATTGGCAAGGAGAATAGTATTCAATTTTCATACAAGTCGAGTATTTTTATAATATTTTTGAGGCAAATATGATTTTGTAGCGTGCATGTTCATAATACGCATACAAGAACTATTCGTGGTGTATTCTTGAATTTTTAAACATTTTATTTCCTTGAAGTTGTCTTTAGCAGTGGTCCGTAACATGGTCCGTTCGATCTAGGTAAAGATATTGACAGTATTTATCATCAATATGTGAACCGTCATTGATTGTGATTGATGTATTTTGACAATCTAGTTAGCAGTGGCGTGCCTTGCTCTTTGACCAAAGATACTTACAATATGTGTAGTTTTCAGTTTCAGGTAAGCGGTATCAGGTGTGCGGTGAAAATTGATAATTGTAGATAAAAAAAAAATTTTACAAAAAAAATATTTATACAATAATATAAATTGATAACAGGGTAATAAGTAATACTAATGTGAATAACATAAAAGTAAAGTTACATTTCATTTTTATAATTATGTATCTATATAACCCCTTACAAAGCTAAGCTTTTGTTTATAAGGGGATTTATTTATTTATTTATTAATCTTAAGTTAGCTCACATCTTCGTGTGTGCTAATAGTTTTATAAACATATAAACATGTACATTGTTTGGCAAACATAATCTTTCTTTAAATATTTCAATAAAGTCACAAAAAAGAAACATTAATAATTGAGATAGACATATTTTCTTAATTCATTTTTGAACTTATCAATATTTATGTATTATCATTAAACACTGATTGTGGTTGCCATTTGAATAAATGAGCGTATAGATTGGTCAAATATTTGTATATTAAATATATGTTTTTACATAATATTATTTGAATGCTTCGGTTTTCTTAAGACAGGCACAGTCTTTATAGGCTGTACGCCACTGCTAATTAGAATCCCCGAAGTCAAAATTGGGAAGCTCGTGTTAGGTTAGGTAGCTTTTCTTGTATAATAGAGTAGCTTTAATGAAATCACCCGGTTCTTAATAAAATGAAAGCCTTTAAGGTATCACGTTGCTTGGCACAACACTAACTCAATAAGCAATAGTTCTATAGGAAATCCTTCTTATGTCCATCTTTTCCAGGTGACTTTTGCCGTCCATTGACGTCACCCTTTCATAAATCCCTTTCGAGACTTCTCTTGTACCATTCTCCCGCTAATATCCACCCCCTCGCACAAAGGGACACACAATACGTTCTCTCTATTAAGTCCTGTATTCGGATAAGTAAGTCCTTTTATCTCTGTTGTGCGGCTAGGCCGAGCAGTTGGCTGGCGTTGGTTGTATCTGAACTATCGGGGACATAATAGTGGACAAGGTGACGGCATTGTACGAGGTAATTGTCAATTATTGTCAGCAAGATGGGTTTCTTGGTGTCAGGAGCTAGCACCTACAGATATGGGCACAATACACAATACAAGCTACAAGCCACTACCTACGAGCTACAGCCCAGTCCATGTCCAGTGGACATTTGCTCGGTATTGATGAATCAGAAGCTCTTTTGTATTCATTTTTATCGACCGGAACTAAACTGTAAAAAAATATTTGTCCATGGAACTTATAGAAAAATTCTAAAATTGATCTACTTACTTACCAAACTATATTTTCTTTAGTTTTTCTTGAATTTCGTGATAAAAATCCACTGGCGTATATACCCATTTATTTGTATACAAGATATTAAGAGACGTACTTCAACCAGTGATTCCTGATATTATTTGTAGCAGCATTTTTTAATGAAAGATGTCATCTACACACTATCTTAATACACTGCACAAATAACATTTTATAAAGCTGATTTTTTTAAAATCTTTATAATTATTACTATTTTGCGTGAAATAATAGTAAAAAACATCATAATTTCTCAGGCTACGGTTAATACATGTTTTTTCTCATTTTAACGCGCACCTACATAATAAATCAAAAAACTAAGGTGAGAGATAAGGGTTTAAGTAAGAGATGATAATAATTTTCGTAGTACAGTGTAGACGTATTGGTGATATTCGGCCCTATATATAATGAATTTATACGTCAAATATTAATTCGTTTTTCGATTAATTCTACGCTGACCAACACTTTGACAGAAGTTCACAAAATATATAAATTAATGTATAATACAGGTAGGTACACATTGTAATCTTTAAATATGTCCATTTTATATATGTGATTTAGTAACATAAGATTGGTAATTGTTTTAACCGACGTGTTAAAATTTAAACGAATTTTCGTTCAGTTTTAGTACCACCACTCCATTAAGATTTGTGATTCCAGGTGCGAAAATAAGTTTTGAAGATTCATTTTAGTTCTATTATCATTTTTTAAGCACACACTTATCTATGGACAAAAATATAACGAACCTGAAATAATAACCATTGTCAGTAGGTATCTAACTGCCTGCATTAAATCTAATTTAAACATTTAGGTAGGTACTGAAATCATAGATAATTGCGACAAGATAAACATTAAAAAAGGAACAAAGCAATTTCGCACCCTTAAAAATGAAATAAAAATAGCGAGGGTCAAAATTGTGCGAAATATTTCAATGATATTATTGGAGCATTTCTAACTGAAAAGGGGTGGGTTCACGTATCAAGTGTAATTTATGAAACGTTTATTTAGTAATTGATAAAAAAATGCAATGCGTTATTTTAATAAACAGTGGGTACTTTGAACCGCGCGCCGTGAATATCCCCTGTAAAGAACCTATGCAATTTTTTTAATGAAAATTTGTCCGAATGTGAAGTGGCACTTATTTTTACTACACTTCAACTGTTATCTAATTGCAGGCCATTAAATCAGTGCCTAACAACAACTTTCAATGTGCGTAAAAAATATAAAATCCTCAATATGAGTATGTAGCATTCGTTCCGAAGCCACCTGCGTAAAATCCCAGTCTACTAACAACGCCTCCAGCGGTAGCACATAGCAGCACAGATATTATGTCAAATTTCGTGCCTTTACTAATAAAATTTTGGATAATTTGCATAGCGCCGTTTTTGCAAAAATCAGCACAAGAGCTTTGTTTATACTAGTCTCAGATAGAAGTGGTACGTACCTACTCATCGACAAAAGTTTTTCATTCTCACACGTCTTGTATGAAAATGATATTAGACAAGATATTAGAACAATGACGTCACTTACCACCTCTCCCTGGAATTACTGTAACGGTTTATTTTTTATTCTGGTGAACGTTTTTACAAACAATTTTTTGTATAGCTTCGCTGGAGGAACTTGTTTTACAATTAAAAACCTTTAAATAATAAACGGAGACAAATGAGTATTGCTAATTTATTAAGAATCGCTTCAAATTATTAGTTATCTGGTTAAATTAACATGTTTCCTGATAAACTTTTAGTAAATTACGAAATGAGAAAATATTCGAATTTTGGTGAACACATGTTCCGGCATCGTGATAATATAGTCGTAATTTTCCTTAGCTATCCCGCTTTTAACAGGAATTACGAATAATTTTAAGAGATTCTTAATATTGATTTTTTTATTGGAACAACTCTTCTTTAATGATATATTCCTAATAAATTAGCAATCGGTACTCATTCATTAGTATTGGTCAATATTATAAGGTCAACGGCCACATTTTTGCTCTCAGTATCTGGGCCTTTTATAGTGGTACTTTTTTATATAAAAATATATTATGATAATATTATTAGATTTGTAAATTGCCCGTGAAAAAAAAAACAGTTGAAGGTTCATGAAGCGTTCAATTTTACAAAAGGACCGATAAGCATTGCCAATAATTACACGAAATCCATATGAATATTACATTACCCAGCAAAGGTAATTTAGAGTCAACTCAGTTTCGAAGGCGTAGGTAGGTATATGAAAACCTTATTGTTTTTGTTTTTTTTATATTTATTGTACGACAGACAGGTAAGTCCAATTATGGTACAATTTTATTATAACTAACAATACATGTACATAATTTTTTTGAAACATGGTATAGTGATGCCACGACCTATATGCGGTATGCAGAATAGGTCGTGGCTACGATTTCGACAGTATTTATCAAGAACGAATAAGCCACAGCATGACAGGAGATATGGACAATCGATAAGGTTTTTTAGTAACTTTAATTCAATTACGCCTTGTCTCCAGACTTTGGTAATTTGTCTCCTCTAGCAGTTCTACGTGATGCATGAATTTCGGATATTTTCCGTATGATCGCATGTAAACATACCTTAGGAATTTTTTTTAATTTATTCAATCATATTTATGTATTTAAGTTGATAAGGTATCCAGACAATACTGGCGTACTCCAGCTTGCTTCTGACCACTCCGTTGAACATGGCGATCATTGCTTCTATGTTATTGAATTGTTTGCAAGTTCTAATTACAAAACCAATAGTTTTAGAGCAAGCCGAGGTAAGCTGCACTATGTGGTTTGAAAATGTCAGATGGGATTAAAGATCACCCCAAGGTCCTTGATGATGTTTACGCGTGTTAGTACTTCACCATTCATTCTATAATGGCAGAATAGCGGATTTTGTGAACAACTATAAGTCATAACAACGCATTTTTTATATTGAAATTAAGTTTTTTACCGACCATATCATGATTGAATCGAGGTCGGCCTGCAGTTTTGAATAATCATCATCTGATTCGATTTCCTTCACCAGTTTCATGTCCTTCGCGAATAGTAGACATGAGCTGTGACGTATGCAGTCCTGAATGTCATCTATCAGAATAAGGAATAACATGGGACCGAGATTCAATCCTTGAGGAATTCCTGACAGAGCTCCGAACTTATGGGAGTCGTATCCATTTACATTTACAAACTGACGTCTATTTTTTAAATATGACGCAAAAAATGTCAGTAAGTGTGGATTAAAACCTATTTAATGCATCTTTCTTATTAGAATATCGTGATCTACTCGGTCAAATGCCTTTGCGAAGTCCGTGTAGATTACGTCCGTCTGATGCCTACAGTCTAGGCCTTGTGCTACCGAGAGAAAGAGAGTAAGTTGGCTACCGTTGATTTCTTCGGTAAGAAGCCATGTTGATTACCTCTTAAGAAAGGCGTGATTTGTGGACTGATTTTATCATAGATAATCAATTCAAAAAATTTTGGAATTGTTGAATGTACTGCAACTGGTCTATAATTTCTGACGTCAGTCTTTTAATCAGCATTGTGAATGGGGCTGACCCTCGTTAGTTTCCATCACTATGGAAATGTGGAAGACACGATGCAGAGATTAAATATGTACGCAAGGGATACACAGATATTTGGAGAGATTTTTATAATTATTGAAGGAGGAATACCACCCGGACCAGTAGCCTTACCAGGTCAGAGATTCCGGATACAAGCTTCTATTTGCTGGATGTTGGTCAATCCGAGTGGGATATCTCCAACGTTCTAGGGTGATGCTGTTGGG
Source organism: Hesperophylax consimilis (assembly GCF_061612785.1). Lineage (NCBI taxonomy): Eukaryota > Metazoa > Arthropoda > Insecta > Trichoptera > Limnephilidae > Hesperophylax > Hesperophylax consimilis. Next base: position 2,011,905 of record NC_142839.1, on the reverse strand, counting down.
AAATTGGTTTCAAGTTTCGGGGTTACAGTTACGCCTTCCTCAATCAAGCATGTTGGTGAGGTTGGGTTAACTTTTTGTGACCTAATATAGTTCCAGAAAAACTTTATGTCGTCTTTGATCCCATTCTGAACATTTTTCATGTATTGTTTTTTATCAAAATTGATTTCAGATTTTAGCTCGGATCAACTCACTGAAATATTAGATAATCGGATTGCTTTTTGTGCAATAGATATCTTTTTCGGAGCGATTCCTTTCTTTTCAGTTTATCTATAATGCTCTTATTGAACCATATCGGATATACATCGTTTGTGATGTTGGGTTTGTTAATGGGTATACATAATTCAAAAATACCGAACAGTACATTGTTTAAATATTTCACTGCTTCGTCTACAGATTTTATGGTGTTTTCATTATATTGCAAAGTGTGTTTGACCCCTCAAGCAAATATTCGATTTTGGGAACAAACAGCCATTATCTGTTGAGTTTCTTTCATCTTTTGGGAACAGTTCATATGTTCTAACCGACTATGCCTCTGAAATATTGACCAATATATTAATTAAAGAAGCTGTCAGAAAGTCGGAAAAGAAGCGTGTGTTTCCGCTTCTCAATGACGTTCAAATAAATATGATATTTCTGAACGCATCCGAAAACTAAAAACTGTTTTATAAAGGTGATAAAGTACACTTTTATGATACAAACATACACATATGATTTTTGAAATATTAATATTTTTATAAGAGTTTTAAAAAATGTATTTTTATGTAAATTATTAATAATATTCATGTAGAAATAATTATTAAAATATTCAAAATAATTATTAAAATATTCTGATCTGGATAATTTTTTCTCAAATGCGGATTGAACTTTTGGTTTGTTAGATTAATTATTCTGTGGTTAATTTCTATATTTGAATATAAAGCTTGGTGTTTTCTCTGTTTAACACCGTTCAGTTAGTATTTTTAATTATGACGATAAGGGAGAAACAATGATTTTTATGAGACTATAAGAGTTGTTCAAAATAAGCGAACCAATTAGCATGAGGAGCTAATAGAAATTGTTGTATTTCCCTCACTGACATGGTGAGAAATATGATTTAAACTGTGTTATGAAGAGAAAACACCACGATTTATGTTCAAATCTAGAAGTCAACCACAAAATAATTGAAATTTACACCTCTATGAAACCAAAGGTTCAAAGGTTTGGACTTTCACAGTTTCATAATTTGAGAAAAATTATGAAAATGTGTGTATTTTTAATTAATTATTTTTATATGAAACGACAAAAAATGAAGTGCCAATAATGTTTAGAATACATTTGTGTAGTAAAATGTTGGTTTTTTATCATTCATTTTACTCCAGTCTTTAGAATAAAATACGTATGGTGAGCCATTTTTAATTTTATTTATGTTTGACAGCGCCTTAAATATAACGTTCAATATGGCAGAGAGACTTAAGGGGTTAAAAATTATAGGTACATTTCGGTAGCGAATGATTCCACGATTGATAAAGGTGGAAAGTAAAAAAAAAAACGATGAAATAAATAGAGTTTTGACATTTTATAAAATAACATTTATTTGATAAGATAATGCTACAAAGAAAAACAATTTCACATGCTACTTTCTAATGTTGAAAGCAGAGATATTCGCGTATACATAACATTACAAGGAAAAGAAGACAAGAGTAGGTACTTGAAGAACCAAGTAATATAACGAAAAATGGCACGACAGTAATGCGATTCGTCAATTCCATTTGATAATATTAAAAAGTGTTAAACACACTTTATAACAAATTGAATTACAGCTAAGTTGAAATAATAACAAACATAATTAAACGGTTTTACTTGACTTTTTAACATGTCGCATATTCTAAATATATTTGTTTTTTTTTTAAACTATTGAGGATGAGAAATAGGAAAAAAGTAATTAACAGTTAATTTGTTTCATTCTTAAATAACAAGATTTTTCAATTAAATTTAGTTATTTACATTTACATCTTAAATTTTTAATAATGATACATTTTGAAATTTTTAAATAACAGCGTATAATTATTTAATAAGAATCTTCGTCCCGCTGTATTTATCTTAATAAGATTATCATAATAATAGTATTAAAGTAGAGTTTGTGATCATGGTACTTATTATTACCTATTTATTATTCGTTAAAAACTCCGAATTTCGTTATAAAAGTTCTTCATAAACTTCATCAACAAAATTCGCGATAGTACCTATATCTAAAATTACTGAATTTACGTTAAATAAATTCTCAAAAAATTTCATAATAGAAATTTTTTACAAAAATCTTGTTATAGAAATTCTTCAAAAACAATTAGATATTTTCCATAAAATCTGTTTAAATCCTCATTTCCAAAACTTGGTCTTTTGATCACAAACTCTAAATATAATTACATCTCTATTTTTTATATGTACAGGAACCATTTTACATGTTTCACTACAAACGACAGCGATAATTTGAACTATAATAAGTTAAATAAATCTCACTGATATAGGTACTTATCAAATAATAGCAAAGTGCTATAAAGTTGATATCGAATATTTATTGTGTAGTGTTTTATAACATTGTTTTAGTTTTGTAATAATTAAGGGTTACATGAACCTATATACATTTTTACATCACAGACATATTAATACACAGATAATTGTTCAATAAAATCAAATCATTTAATTAATCTAGATATAGGTGTCCAAAGTTATCATCGATAATTATTTACGCTATATATATTTTTATAATGCTTTTGAATTTTAAAACTGTGTTTGCATTTGCTACAGTTTTCTGCATTTATTTTTGGATTTCGATAAATTAATTGGAATGTATAAATGAGACATGAAAAAAACCAGCGTGGTAGGTACGCCATAAAAAATAAGTATGTCTAGTTTTTTTTTATAAATTTTCGTTGTTGAAAATCACTAATAACGTCCTTGATATCGATGTAAAACTCTGAAGTAAATTATTGAGCAATTGACGAATCAATCTATGATAGGCCAATCAGTGCCAAGTTAATACTGGGAAATATTGGGAAAGGAAATATCACAATGAAATAAACAACAAACATAAGAATTATTATAAATATGGCTATATACCTTGAGCTGGTACAGATCAGAGCGGAGACCGAACGTTCGGAGCGTATTCCCGTTGATCGTTAGCAGACTGTCTGTACCGATCGAATAGCAAAGGGAACGCGTAAGCGTTGGACTTGTTAGCTGCTATTTTGTTCTGATCTGGACCCGACTTTAACAAGGGAGAAATACAAAGTTGTAATAAATCATCACATTGAATTGTCTATTAAATCGTATTACTTTCAATTTAAAAATATAGGAAGCAATCTCTCAAAGTAAAAAAATATATTGAATAAGGAAATCAATCAATTGTTTAGTTTCTAGGAATAATTTATAATACTTCATTCAACAATTTAGATTATCATCTAAGATTTCAATTATCAACAACTTTTTTATTATTATTACTTAATATTTAAAGAAAACGATGGTTCTTGCGTCAAGTAGCTGAATGAAACAGATTTTTTAACCAATCAATTATGGTTCGATAATAATTATTATACAAATATTTACACAAGAGCAATTGTCGCACTCGATTATATAGTTGAAACACTTCTACAATCAGTACTCGACGGCCAAAAATATCTCTTTGTAGCTATTATTCTAAGCCGATAAATACTTGTTTCAAATGGCTGGGAACTTCAGACCTTTGGTCATAGAGTCCCAAAAGTTAGGCGAGACGGCGCTTGCCTTCTCAGCATTATGCTACAGGGAATCTGGTCAGAAGATTACCGTCAGGGGTCTCCGGAACTCTCCCGAGGACTGCGCCGTGGTAGGGTAGTGCTGTCCGTACTGAGGTACAGGCAGGAGACCGGCTCCCGTGGAGTAGTAGGCGGGCAGTGCGCCAGGGGAGGCCGTGGAGGCTGAAGATGCCGAACTTCCTCCATCAGCGTTGTTGACACCTCGAGGAGTCAGTTCCGGGGAATCCGCTGCAGATCTCGGAGAGTTGGACGGAGCTGCCCCGGCCGCTGCGGCGGCTGAAGCTTCGGAGTACATCTTGCTGATGTCCATGGGGTAAGCCCTGGGGCTCTGTTGTTCCATGTACATATAAGCCTTGGAGAGGGTGGAGTCCAGGTAGCCGCGGGAGGGCTCCGGGTACATACCGTAGGCCCCCCGGTACTTCTCGGCCTCGAGGGAGTACTTGGACATGGCGTCCATCGTTGACACCACCTGCGGATAGTAAGAAAACTAAGATTAATTAGCGCAGTTTACTTTGCTCACATTATTGCACAACCGATAAGGAACCTAAAAACATCACCAAAAGTGATATTATAGTGTAAGGCATATTGAAACAATAGTAATCATCAAATCAAATGCATATTTTAATACACAATATTATTTAATAAAAAATTTGATATATTTAATTACACGATAAAGAATAATATTTCTAAATGTAGTAGGAAAATAAATAGATGCATTATACTGCCGCGGTAACTAAAAACAAAGGATCTTTCTTGCGACTCTCGAGGAAGACACTGTGTTTTTATTTACCACGGCAGTATGGGTGTGCATTTAGAATTGCTTTGTAATTAAGTGGGAAGCATTCCAATAGGCAAAGGTCGGGGTCATTTAAGTTTTAATGACAAGTGACATGGAGGTATAAAATACCCGTGTCAGTTTGTGATTTCTTATTACTATGAAAAATAGGCAAGCATTAGACAGACAGACAAACACAGGTTAATATCATATTCAGCAGTCGGTTGATTAGATATTATGTGATGTTTAGAATCAATGAAAGGAAATCTAAACGAAAGAGAACAAGACACAGAAAAAATGTAACAGTCTTAACTGGGAATACGTACAAGTAATAATAATTGATGAGACCTTTAAAAGATATTTAATTTTAAAAAAAAATAGTTAGTTCATATTTTTGCTAAAAAAACAGAGGTTTTGATGTACTTTAATTATATGGTTGTAGGTTGTACCGCTATTATTATAAGGTTCGGGATTATTCACATAAGAATCTCCGGACTATTGATTACTTATTTTTAAGTTTATTGTAACCGAGTACAAAGATTACGGATACGTGGTTAGTATTTGCGAGCTTAGATGTGAGAGGCAGACCAAACTAAAACATGGGCTTTTATAAAACTATAATACTTCTATCTCGCTCTACACTGACAAGTAGTAGTAAAGCACCTGACTTTATTGTCTCCTAGGTATGTGTTACAGTTTACAAAATAACTGCACTGAAACTGATTTCGAAGGCTCAAATAACGGTAAGTTATTTTGTGGAAGTTTCATTTGATAATATGTGTACATTGAACCAAATCTCCACAACGGTAAAAGGGATCGGGAACAAAGTAATCTGGTGCGCTGGAACCAAAACTCAAATACATATTCTTTTCCTGATCACAAAAAAATGTCGAATAAAGCGAGCGTACGTAATCTGATTTCATTGTCATCAATAGGTTGGCAGGTATTGTCATCCAAAAGAAATTTCCAATAATGTCCATAATATATTGTATACAGGTCCAAGTAATTTCAGGTCTTCAATGCGCTAGGGTTACACCGAATAACGGCGTATTTTCAGTTCAAATTAAATGTTATTTGAACATTGTGGACGGTGAGAAGTAAAAATATGAAATCGCTCACTGATAGGGGCATTCTTGGTTATATCCTCGCTACTTAGAGCCCGTTGTAACCACCTCATTCAGATGCATGCGTTGTTTATGAAAAAGAAGGAGAAGTTAAAACTGAGCAATCAATGAGTTTTCTCGTAGATTAAAGGAAATAAATTGAATTTACAACTAAGTTTCATTAATGAATTGCAAGAATAACGTCAGAAAAAGCGTCACTTATTTCAAAGCTTCACAGCTCATAATGTTTAAGCTAAGAATAGTTGATATTGCATAGAAATTAAAAGTTGTTAGTGGGACACAAAAAAGTATTTACTTTAAGATCCATATTCTTCATCCCTTAAGACTGCTTTCATATTTTAAGAAACCCGATATAATTTCAGCCCTGTCAGTCGCGTGTACTCATAATCTCCCTTAACATTCAGTTTTTCATGGTGCCACCCTCCCTGCTGTCTCCATGTAGTCCCCAGTCCCTAGCCCCTGTTTCCTTCCCAGCCCATGAATCATAATGTTATTTATGTAACATGAAAACAGGCACAAGAGACGTAAAAAGCCAATACAGCGACGTCTTTTCCCGCGCTCCAAATTTCAACCTTAGACGGATAAATACATAATAATAATAATAAACGGCATTGAGCTTTCTTGTGAGCTTACAAAAGCTCCACTCGCGAAACGAGAAAGTCTTTAATAAAATCATTTGCTTGAATTTGAGGAACAGTTGGAGGTGGGTTGTACATTGATATATTTCATAGAATTATATATACAGGTAAGCTAAAGCCGTTAGTAGGTGGTTCATTTTAACGAACTACCCTCGGTGCCACAAAAATAGCATCTTTTGCAAAATCTTATGAGACAATAAAGCGATCGTCTCTTTTTGATGTACAGCATCGTCGCCCCTCTGTCCCGTTCCTTGAGTCTCTTGAAACCGTTGGAAAACTCGCCGAACGGAAAAATGGGTTAAGTTTAGTTGCTGAGCAACATAACACTATCACATCCCTGACTGCAGTAGTGCCACCACTTGAGCGGCTTTGTCAGCAGTGGTGTCCATTTTAAGAGGTTGTTTTCTAGCGCTAATTATTCACGTGTGTCCTCTTATACGTTCCGATAGTGAATGACCTACATTTGACTTAAACTGCTCATTTTATAGCCCAGGAAGATGACGCAAATTGTGGCCCTTGTAAAGAGTTTATGCGCAACATTTTTGATGTCCAAATTTGTATAGTTTATGAAATGAAACTATTGTCTGATAAGAGGTGGTTAAATGTACATTCAATAGATATCAGTATTGTTTGGGTTAGATGTATTGGCTCGGGGAAACTTAAGATTGAAATTTATTTTCGGAGATGTGCGTAAAATATTTATCAAAAAAAAAAAAAAATTCTAAGTCAAGATAAATAATAAATTTCTAAGTGGGTAATGACAACAACAATATTATTCTAGACGTTCTGCGGCATTTTTGTTATATCGCATAAAAACCGATTAGCATTTCGAAAGCAAAATTAAGGAGTGCAACGGCAATCACACCAAAGAATATATAAAAAGGCATAATCAATTGTTATACCTATTATTACTCATGTGATGATAAATTTTTCTACAGTTATCATGTTTTGAGAAAACGATGTCTGAAGATTATTGAGAAATTTTCAAATATTTAAATCAAACGACTACAATATACAGATGGTTTTTTTCTGTAATCAGTACAAAAGAGTTTTTTTTTAATATTACAAAAAAATATTATTAAAATACGTTGTACGTTAAAAATTTATTAAAATTGTAAAAATAAATTAATCTAACAATAACAGTGAAATTAGATATATAGCAGACATGGTCTTTTCAAACAACAAAGTTGGTGAATTTTTAAATAAAAAATCCGGTTCTTTTGAATTACATGAGCGATGTATAATATAAGCTATACATTTATTTATATATGTACATTTCTTCATGGACCTGCCCCAATAAGTATCCAAGTCCAACGGTAAATTTCGCTCCGCCTTACCTCAAACTAGTTCGGCAGAGCTCGTACCGGAGTATTAATTATAAGTTATTAAATTAATACATGATAAAGGTAATTCGGAATTGGTGATTTGGTTCGATTAAAAAAACATATTTTAAGAACTTATTGGAGATTGGTATCGTTGTTTTTGCCAGAGATACAATTCTGGATTATTCCTAAAAACCTATGTAAACATTGGTTAAATTATTTTTTATGTGAAAACGCACATGAGTTCCAACTGGCTGTGAGGCTGAAGGTAGTGGGAGGGGAAGAGGAAGGTGAAGAACTATCTCGTTATTCAGATTTAAACACGGCCAAAACCACCCGGAGAAAACTTAGTGATAAAAAATATGCACATTTATTTAGAATTTCTTCAAATTATTCGTAATACGGTTGAAAACAGGATTTTACGCCCTTAATCAATGAATGAATAGGTTTCCTAACAAACTTTTCGTAAAATACGAACGAATTTTCACGTAGACAAAAATCCTACTATTTGCGCATTTCGTAAATGCATATTATCAAGGCAAATGCAGGTGCATGAACACGTGTTCCGATATGCTATGAAGTGACTAAAAGTTGATTAGGAAAAGCCCTGCAATCCCTTTTTTAACCGGATTACCAATAGGAGGATTACCAATGAAGATATTTTGAATAAATCAGTAATACCTACAAATTTTTCTCCGTGTAGGCGATACTGAGAGTAGGTATCTTCCACTCTGTAACGCGCCGCAAATATACTACATTATATTATTTCAAATTAATCAATAAAATTTATTTGCACACGTCGGGATTTAAGCCCGTGACCTCTGGCCCACCAGTCGAGAGCCTTACCCCTCGAACACAATAATAATTACACAGCAGAATTTGTTTATAAATAGACTGTTTTTTTGTAAACAGAGTGTATAAAAGAAAAACCTAAAAATAGTGTAATGTTTATGCTATGCAGACAAAGAAGTTTGTACAGGCGTTGTGTTATTGATATGCCCTGTGATATATAAACTGCCTTATCAACAGCTTAATCAATACTACTTCCCACCTATACATATAGCAGATCTTTTTCAATGTTTTGCTTTTCACCCTTTGGGCGTTCCAGCCCACCATCTGATAGTATTAATACTTCAGCGTCTGGACGGTGTAGGTCTGATAGTATTAATACTTCAGCGTCTGGACGGTGTAGGCCCTCTGATTGGTCAAATTTAAATTGTCTGTTTCGGTTAAATTCCGCCAACTTGAAAATGACACGATTTCATACTAAAATAGGATCGCCTCATAATAATACGAGATTTCTTCAAAAGCATCGTTTCTCCTCATATAATTTTTGGATAATATCAAAGAAAATATATTTTAGAAAGTTCATAATCCATTGGATTAATTACATTACAGTGAAAATTATCCACAGTTACGTAATTATGTTTGACGTTTATAAAAAAATCACGCGATCCTTCAATGGCCGATACGCACGGCTTTAGATTAGATCGCCGACAGAGCGCACCTCTGGCGGTCTAAAAACGAACCAAATGAATGGCGCGAATATTTAAATATGCAGCTCACAATATTTGAGTACTTACGATTAACAAGCAGATTTCTTCTGGAAGTTTATCACTTTGTAATGGCATTTTTCATTATTATTTATATTTTTTTTGTTTATTAATTATATCTGATTTTATATTGACATGTTTTCTAATTTCAAAATTATTTATTTGCGATGCTTTATATCCCGAGTGAAGTATTTTAAGACCTGAATTTTTTATCGAAAGTGTGATCATTATTCAAAAGATGATTTGCAAACTCAGATTCACTATTTCCATTTAGAGCCGTGCGATATTCTTTAGTTCTGACTTCAAAATTTCTATTGGTTCTACCTTTGTAAAAGAAATTACAATCATCCCAGTTGAGTTTTTAAACTCCTGATTTTTTTGTTCAACTGTCATTCTTATTAAGAATATATTTCTTCATTGTTATTAGTGTAAAACGCCAGTTGAATAGTATCAGGATTGTTTTTATATATAATTTTAGAAGTATCGTTATCCACAAACAGAATTCTACGCCATTGTTTATTTCTATCTTTAGAAAGACCGTTTGAAGAGAATATGTTTAATTTTTTTATTTAGTATTTCAACTATCAATTTATTAGAATAACCGTTATTAAATGCTATTTGTCTTATGGATATATTGTTTTAAGGTTGTATGCTATTTGTTTTTTTCAGGTCTTAAAATACTTCACTATAAATAATATATAAATTTTGGAAACGAGGAAACATGTTAATATAAAAGCAGATATAATTAACAAGAATTTTTTTATAAACTCTCTTTTAAATATTTTCCCACTCAACTGGTCTTTCCCGTCTAACGATATTGTAATTCCTAATTATTATAAACCCAGCCTACTCTTACCCCTCCCCCCTCCCTCCTTCCACTTCTTCTTTCCCAATTGCAATCTATATTTAATTTTTGACTTCGGTGTATACACAATAAAATGTAAACATTATATTTATTTATTTATTGAACAATTTGCATAGCGCCGCTTTTGTGAGATATCACCTCAGGGGCGCTATATTGTAATAATCTACCTTTATATATAGATTTTTACTCTCCTGATGATGTTGTATATATAATCTAACTTTAAACTTTATTAGATACAGTAACAGTTGTAGGTAAAGAATTACCACCAGTTGGAGTAAAATTAACACCTTTTAATTAAACCGACTTCTAATCTCATCGCACAATTACCCTCCTTTTATTCATAAACACGGGTACAATTAATCAATATGTAATAATCTATTATTTAAGTCAACTTTGTTATAACTATCTTTAATTGTGACAAACTAAACGATATTGATTCAACTTATAGACATTGACGGTTGTAACACATATTTAAGCACTGCAAGTCTCCTATGAGCTAATTATATTAGGTACCTAAGATAACAGTTAATATCAGTTGTAGACATGTAGTCAATAATAGTGTTTCATTTGAAATAATCCATCACAAATACGTAAAATTTAATTTATTCAAACAACTGTCATTCTTATTATGCGTAAATTTAGCATGTTATTATTAATTAACTCCTTTCTGTTCCGTGTTTTAGCAATATATATACTCACCCTCTCTCTGTGAACGTCCTAATATCTATCTATTAAATGTAACTGTTGTTAATATCACTTAAAATGGGCGAAGCCCAACGTAGAGCCGCCCGCAGGGCCTAGCAGAAAAAAACCCGCGGAGCGGGTTTTTAACTGCTAGTTTCTAATTATTATTATAGGGAATGCAAATTTAGACTTTATTATATTTTATTTAAACGAGCAATTTTTTTCTAATTTTATAGAAGATTGGAGTCGAGGTCAGACTTAGACTCGATGTTGGACAGAAGGCAATTTTAGATAAGGCCTAATATAAAAGAAAAAATTGTTTAGAGATGGACAGCCGAAAAATATCGACCGATCTAAAGCTCTAAAAATATCTAAATTTCCCACTCCTAGAACCACGGAAGGTGAGAAGAAACGGTGAATGGTAGATTAAAATGCTTTGGCTTTACCAAACATTTGCAAAATTGGCATAGCTCAATTTAGAGAAGATGAAATAGTATTACACCCTCCCGTCTGACTGTGGATGCATGAAGGAACGACAATATTATGCGATGTATACATTTGTGAACTGAAACGCGAGCCGAGCATCGAATTATAGGAAAGGGACCATTTGCTGTTGCTTCGTTCCTTTCCCATAATTCAAGGTTCGGTTTACATTTCGGCTCGCAAATGTTTTGGCGCTATTACATATCCAGAAACACAAATCGACAGGTACCCGGATAACTGAACAAGAAGATACGGAGAGAGAAGAAGCGCAATCAATGTAATCAAATACCTTCATTAAGTATGGTGAGCGCCGTTTCATTAACTTTTAAGTAGGTACCGAAGTGGAAATAGAATCAGGGCTTACCCATGTCAAAGCAAATGACTATTTTCCATTAATCTTTACTATGAATCGGTTTTAGCTTTTGATTATCCAAAATACGCTCTGCATCAATTGAAGTTTTTCCTATCGTTTCCCTTGAGTTTAATTAAAATAATTGTTAATTACTTTGTAAAAACTATTAGCGTTAACCTATATACTTAATTTTGTTTATTTTATATAGTAACGTGTACAAGAAACAACTGAAAATAAAACTTTATGGCTAAGATTATATATGACAGTTTCCCTTGATTAACTTTGTTTTTTATAAAATTATTGACAAAATAACATCTCACTTTTACGCTAAAATCGGCAAGCGATTTCTATGCTTATTACCAATATTCGTGATGATATAAGTCATACTGAGAATACAAACATTTATGGCTTATATATTACCTCTCAACATTTCCGAAAGGTGATCTTTTCATGCACTTTTTACAGTGCACGTAATTTGATGAACTGTACATACATTAGAGTTTTGTGACATAAAAATAAATTAAAAAGTGGGTAATGTCGTTGTATAAAAATGATCGCTTCAAAATTAATATGATTTCTAACACTAGCGTTGTGGTCTAGTACTCGTATATCGTTGTATCAGGTTATTTAGGAGTTTGGTTCTTTTGGAAATAATGTTCATTCCTTTTTAAGCATTTCTCTAAACTTTCGCAGTTTTTCCGAACTACTACAAATAAACCTTTATGGATGAAAATAAATCATAAAAATTGTATTTATTTTTGAATGGAGTCTTCCCCATATTCAGATATTATGCCCGTGACTGTATTGTGGGATTGGAAACGGTTGGCATGTCAATTCGATACGCAGCGCGGTGACAATAATTATTATTATTTCCACAGTCGCGACCGTCTTGGACAGTGTACACAGCCGACCAAGTCCATTCAGACCGTGAATGCAATTCCAGTTCTTATTGTCACGCGTAATAAAGATTATTATAATGTGGCACAACACGACAATGTTCAGTCTGTTCGATATTGTAGTTCTAATTTGGCACGGTAACATCAGCGAATGAAAAGTCCTCTTATTATTTATGCAGCGGTGCAGGTATTTTTTAATGTTTTGTGCTTTTAAAATTGGTTTCTTGTTTGACAAAATCCTTTTGTGTTCGGAATTTGAAACATTGTATCATACAATTAAGGTTTCACTAGACGGGTTGATAAATCTCACACAAATTATGAGCATTGCGTTGTACGGTAAATTATGTTTTGAGTTATGAGAACAAACCCTTCACACAACATTTTTGTTTTCGTGTTTTACGCCCATCGGGAGTTTTAGCAAGGAATCGGACAGTTAGCGGTAACTGCGAGCACGGTAAGAATTTGATTCCGACAGTCGGTTGACAAAAGCCAATACTTTTGGCGCGGCATCCGAGGTGTCGGAAAATGTTGGTTAATATACACGACTTTTTGGATAATGTCGATCGTTATGCAAAATAAATGTCTTCCAAGGACAGGGGAATCAGGATATAACAGCTATTATTGTTGTTAAGGTAAGAAGATTACTTTTCAAAAGTTAGAACGTACTATAAACTATGGAGTCTATCGATGGAAGGTTAATGGAAGGTTAGTCAATGTAGGCCTGATGATAACTGAATTTGCCCGAGTTTCAATACTCCTATTATTAAAAAAATGATATTAATTAATGAAAACACACAACGAACTGAAACTATGCGCTGTGTGAAATTTGTACAGTTTTACCGCCTCGAATTAGACAAAATCATTTTCATTCAAATATCATAATACATATAAGGAAATTTTGTTAATTTCGTTTCATACAAAAAATTCCATAAATGAGGTTCGAAAATCGGGAAAGCCGGATAATAAATAAGTAGGTAGTAAGTTTATACACATAACAATGGGTTATCTTCACATATAAGGGATTGTTAACGTTAATCGTAGTAAGTATTATTAAAAATGTTAATTTAAAATATTTTTAATAATTATTATTGTTAATTATTTTAAAAACGATCAGATATATCGCAAATTTGGCAATGACGTAGGTAATGCTACTGGCTGCTGAGATAGCGGTCACCGAAACCCCACTTTTAAAATTAAATTAATTTAAAATCATCCATAGTAAAATTGACAGCCCCGAGTTACTGCAGATAATTAACTTTAATGTGCCGGCCAGAAACACAAAAAATATGGGTGCATTATTACTGTAACAATACTGCAACTACCGCAATTAGGGAATGCAATCCAGCAAGAAAATGTCAATCCAGGTATTTGCGGGATCCAGCAGAGTGGACTTAGATCTAATCAATCATACAATAAAGACCTAATACCTCGATCTACCAACCTTGCTTTTAGAGTTTTAAATTTATACCTATAATAAAACAAGTTATTTGGGACATTTTAAATGATTTATTAATAGGTTTACCTTTAGTTAGACATAGGTAAAGTTTAAGTCATAAATTGGCAAAGAATAAGATAAGACATACATTTACATCACATACCCGCCTCGGAACAGACTCTGTCTAGTGAGGTGGGTAAAATAAATCTATGTACACAAATGAAAATAAAATAAACGCCCGGATTGCCGGCACTGAAACTGAAAATGAACTGAAACTTAAATTTAAATAATAACGTTCACACGATAAACAATATTCTTGTACAATGAGCATCATAAGTTTAATTAAACATTATTTTGGAAATAGCTTCGTAAAAAAGTTAAAGTATTAATGTGTGTAATCTGATAAACGGCTTCTGATATTGGACAAAAGGTAGCCAGCGGCTGAAAAAGCTCGTCCAGCTTCCACGCTGGTTGGCACAATAGTCATTAGCACATTGTAAGTGAATTGAAGGTATGTGCCTTTTAATCCACCGGACTCGAAGTAATTCAGAGTAAGTGAGGGTAAATCTGTAGTTGCTCTCTTTCAGCTTTAAAAGATCTTGAATAACCATCATTTTTAGTGTCTTGCCGTAATTCATAACCATTAATTTGATAGAATTAGACGATGTTGGTAAGTTAAAACCCCCGGCTTTAAAAAGATCTCGCAAATCCGACGAGGTACAGAAAACTCGGAATGGTAAACCATCTTTAGACACCATTCGTGATACCCTCTTTTCGACGGTATTGTTTTCGCTTGAAAAATGGTCAGTGATTTTATTTGTTGATGGTTGAGGTTCACAATGAGCCGATGTGGAAGAACTGGACGTCGATGCAGTTGTAGAAGCTTCTCTGTAATCCCGCCAGTCCAGCGGGATCCCGCAAAATTTTCGACCGAGATTAGTCCCGCAAAATGTCTGCGGGATCTCGGTATTTCGGGATCCCGGTATACCGGGATTGCATTCCCTAACCGCAATATTCAACAGTCCGATACATAGAATCCAGAACTTGGGTAATACGTATGGACATAATATGTTACATAAGAGACGTATGTAATATATCACTGTCACAATATAGATATGTAAAACCAATAATCTACGGCTGATATATGTAGGTACTTTCTACGAAGTTCTTTCCTAAATTTATTAAATACATCGACGAAATATTATTCATTTCTCTACTTATTGTGCTATGTATTTTAGTTACTAAACTTATAGATTATATAGAAATATAAATTATTTATAAAAAATACAAAAACCCTTACAACCTGTAATATCATAAATTATTTCATAGGAAATTTGGTTTTTTGTTTTGTGACATATAATCAACTAGAAATGTATTTTACCTATTATATATTCTATTTTTCTATTTTCTATATTTACATCTTTATGTTAAATACGTTATATTATGTAAATATATTTTTTTAATCGTTGTATTAAGTACAGGAACTAATTGTTAGCTTTTTTATTGATATTTATTATGTTCTTACCTCCTATGTCGTATTAAGTTGATGTTATACGATCTATTTACACAATTCTCATTTAGAACTTTTCAACTTGAACTATAATTATTATTTAATTAATTAAATAATAATTAATTATTCCTTTATTACTTATTACTTATTACTTCCTTTCTTATTTACTCATGTTTCTTATACTATAAGTATCATATGTAAAATATGAAAGACGTTAATTATATATAAATAAATAAATATCGTTTTGATGCAAAATCAAAAATAGAAAATTGTAAAAATAAAATAAGTATGTCGCATTGTAATTATTTCATCAACAGTGAAAATACCCTAATATGAAACGAAATTTTGCGTGCGCATATTACACGATGTTTCATATTTAAGGATGAAAAAAAGACGTGTTCTATTTTGGTACTGGTTTTCGTATAGTAAGTTGGTGGACATTTTTTGAAATCTGTCGCCAGTCACTGTTTTACGTAACTATGTTGTATGGATACGTTGCATGTTTATATTATTGTGTATTTAACTCCTCAGCAAACAGCTATTATCCATAAAGTGAGTTTGTTAAAAAATAAATACAAAATATTTATACAAATTCGAGTCTACACCATTACATTTAACATACACGTAGGTAGCCATAATATTTCACCTGACACCATAATGCCATATCGTCCCGGGGACCCGGCGTTGGACGGCTTATTAAATCAGGATTAGCGCACCCTCCTTTAATGGAATAAGGACATTCTGATCTGCCGGGACATTTATTACGGCCAAGACTTAGCTTATAGGACTTCACTTGACCGAATTTTATTATTTGCCTTTGAAAGGGAAAAAAAGGAAAAATGAAGAGACCAATCTGATCCGATACCTTTTGAGTAAAATGATCCTTGGTCAATTCATTGAATATTTCATATGGTAGAATGATATATTTTATTGAAATTTACTTTAAAAGTTTCATTCGGAAAAAGAATAATACACAATTATGTTTTCAGAAGAACTATTTGACACTATCAATAGAATGCATTATTGTTCCCGGTATGTTTGGATTGGTTTACTATTTTCATGTAAGATATTATAGTCTCTATATAGTTATATCAAATGAAATAGAATAATAACTTTTAAAATAAAATTACGTAGGTAACCTACTTGTTATAAAATTAAAATTTTGGCAGTTTTAGCAACAAACTGGCCGATGACCGCAAATATCTTAAAATATAGGTGCCGATTAGATATTGCAATAATTTGTTTGTTATTTTTTATGTGAATACCGCACTCTTGTGACCGACTGCTTCCAATCACCTAGCCAGAGCCAGTTAGGCTACAGTATCCCCAATTGGAGTATATCGTAAGGCTGAAAGTAGTCAGGAGGGAAACGAGTTGGAGGAGAAGAAGGTGGGAAAGTTCCTGGTTAATCATATCTGGTCACCAAACAAGGATAAAGCTAATTTAAGCAAAGTTTCGTTTTTGAATGGTCTTTCATCAGGGCATACTGAAAATATATACCTATCTACCACCCTGGAACGTGACACAAATATTCTACACTTTTAGCATAAAATAAGGATTGTTTATTTATTCATAAAAGACAGTAACATTTGAAACAAAAACATTCAGAAAAAGATTTGGTCACATCTTTCTCATCGTCAGCCGGAGTTTTGCTCTTAGCAAAGCCCCGGGAAGGGTTCAATTCCTGGAATATTTTTCTGATTTTTCTGTTCCAATTTTTCGTTTGAGTGTCTAATATTGTCTTCAATGATAAAGTATTACAATTACTGAGTTAATCCTAAAAAATGAAAAATATTTATTAGTTATTGGAGGATTGAATGCAATCATCGCTAATAAGTTGTTAGAGTAAACAAGGATAGAACAATCCAGGATAGAGTTACATTCAATTAGGTCTATAAAAAACACTGCCCGATACTTGTCACTCACAATAACCAGTGAGGTGACATAGGTGTATGTTATAGTTAAGAAGTAAAATGCAGTCATATGTATTTCAAAGAAGGTAATGTTAATGGTTTTTATTTAATGTGGCTTAGTTTGTCATTAGCGACAAGAAAGAATAAGCAGTATTCAATATGTTGACTTGTTAACATGATATCCATTCGTTTTCACAGCCCACCGGAATTATTGACATTCTTATTGACAAAGTCTTTTGTTGACTTAGGCCTGAAGAAACGAATATGCAAATACTTCTTGTCACTAACAACACTTCGAGAATGAACCGATGTAACGAAATCACTCAAGTTTAAAGAAAATAAGTTATTTACCTTGCTTTAAGTTTTGATACCTTTTTAATAAAAATAATAATATTTTGATGATTTGTATAGCTCCGTTTTTGTGCAAAATCACCTCAAGGGCGCTGTACATATATATCATACATTTCTACAATGATCTAGTAGATCAAAGTTGGTAGGTACCTAGTTTTAAATTAAAACACGTCATTTTGAAAGAAATAACTATTTTAGTAAAAAAGAATTTAAAAAAATTCCTACCGAATCAATCAATTTCACCCGGAACGCCCATAAAAATTAACGTAACAAAAATTAAAAAGACGTGGAGGGCCGCATCACTTCTTCAGAAGGCGTTTTGTCTTCATTGAAGTCTTAACAATTCAATTCTTGATTAAATTTTAATTACATTTTTGGCCCCCACAAAAAGGTATTGTACGGGGCAGAAGGCAGAAGTGCACACTCACGGTCTGTGATAACCCGGTATTGGGACCAGGGGCATAATGGGCGGCTCCCCAATACTCCCCATAGCCGCCGATCTGTTTAAAAAATATACAGAATGCAACCAATTAATATCATTGTTAGTGGCACAGACGATGATTTCGATATTAAATGATTCGTCAAGCCGCCCCGTGCATTCCTGGGGCTTTAACTAATTAGCACATGTTTGGGGATAGTTTGGTATGAACCAGTTCTGCTGTCTCACGTTGTTACGGTAGTAGGATGATAATGGCCGGTGATAAAAAATGAGACTGATGACATAATTCTGGTCCCGAGTGGAAGCTGACAGTCATCCGTTGTCTCGTCATTATTATTACTGGAATTTTTATATTCGACCACTATAAGCATTGTCCTTCTTTTTGTGGGCGTATTTTGTTTTGGCGCATAAACTCGGCAAAGATTCAGTAAATAAAAGTTGAAAATTTTAAAGATTTAAGATTTTAAAAATTGATTTCTAAATTGTAATAATAATAATTATTACACTAGGTAAGTTTTTAGATTCTCACGGCCAAAAGCGTTTTTGTTGTTTGTTTTTGGGGTGTTATGCCGTGTTGCGCTAACTCCTTCTTTAGCCGACGTTTCGGACAGCGTTGCAGTGTCCATCATCAGGGCAGATCCGGTAGATCCGAAGATGTGAGTTAAAGAAGGAGTTAGCGCAACACGGCATAACACCCCAAAAACAAACAACAAAAATTATTACACTACGTTATACAGCAATTTAATGAAACATTATCCAAAGTAAGCAATTTTCACAAATCACATAGTAAATAGGTAAATACTGAACATGTCCTAAAGTTATATGATATTTAGATGTGCTAGTCTTATTTAATTTTCCTGGTATACTCTTATGATATTATTTTTTATAATTATAAAACAAAGAAAGATATTTTATTGAATCAAAATATTTAATTGTATATTAAAGTTACAAAAATGCAGGTAACTACCCAAAGGAAAAGGAATAATCTTACAGACCTTAGAGGGTATTAAAATTACCACAAAAAGAATGAACAGCTGAACTCAAAGTTATCCATTTACTTACTTCGGAAAGTTATAAAAATATATGTTAAGTAGTTCCGAGAATCGTTTTTTTTTTAAATTTTGAAACCGCATAAGAGTTCAAGCTGCTCTGAACCGTCTGGAGCCAGTGAGACTATGGCATCTCCAAATGGGGTATGTTTTCAGGCTGAAAGCACTGGAAATGGGAAGGAGATGGGGAAGAAGAAAATTGGGTAGTACCTACCTGGCTACTTAGATCTGGTCACCATCAACACGACCAAAGCCAATTAAAGTAAAGTTTCAGTTCTGAATATTGGTGTCACACCAGGGAAAAGTGAGAGTACGATTCACTCTAGAAGCTGCCCCAAATATACTATGTATTATTTTAATAAGTAAATTATGAAATAAAACAAATCAATCAAATAAAATTTACTTGCGCACGTCGGAATTCGAACCCGCGAACTCCGACTTGCTAGTCCAGAACCTTACCCCTCGACAACGAAGGCCATCCATACTTAGACCAAATATCAAAATACAAACAACACGAGAACGTTTTAAAACAAAATAAAATAAGTTTTTTTGTGAGAATTATTAAAGGTAAGTATTTAAAAAAAAATAACAACCGCTGAACTTATAACAGATTATATAGTTCTTTCGATAATCTTTAGGTACCTAATTATACCCAAAGTAACAAGTTCCAAAAACACCAGAAACTTAAAAAAAGAATTCAAATATTTTTCATTAGGAAAAATAAAAACAATAATAATAAGTTTTTTATTAACTTTCTTCTTTGAAACAAATTGATATTATGATGATATCCTTACTGGAATCTCCCGGGCTGAGGATTTCATTTCAATATTGTTAAACTTTAGTATTATGGATAATATATAGTAACTATAAACATATTAAATTGTTTTATTATTTTTTTCCGAAATAATTATGAATACATTGCATGGCGTTTATTGATCAGCTAAGTAGTTTCGGTTTCAGTTTGTATTTGGTGTCAGTATATTATCTATTTCTGATCTCACTATATTTGGTGTCAGTATATTATCTATTTCTGATCTCACTATATTTGGTGTCAGTATATTATCTATTTCTGATCTCACTATATTTGGTGTCAGTATATTATCTATTTCTGATCTCACTATATTTGGTGTCAGTATATTATCTATTTCTGATCTCACTATATTTGGTGTCAGTATATTATCTATTTCTGATCTCACTATATTTGGTTTCAGTATATTATCTATTTCTGATCTCACTATATTTGGTGTCAGTATATTATCTATTTCTGATCTCACTATATTTGGTGTCAGTATATTATCTATTTCTGATCTCACTATATTTGGTTTCAGTATATTATCCATTTCTGATCTCACTATATTTGGTGTCAGTATATTATCTATTTCTGATCTCACTATATTTGGTGTCAGTATATTATCTATTTCTGATCTCACTATATTTGGTGTCAGTATATTATCTATTTCTGATCTCACTATATTTCCTATCCAGCTTTTTATTTGAAATTTAAATGTTAAAATATTGTTGTGAGTTCTGATGAGGGTGGGATTTTGTTGTAGAGTTTAGTAGTAGGTATAGGTAGCTTTATCGCCAGAAAACACCTTATTGTTAAAGTTATGTTTATAACTTGCACTTTACGTAAGTTGTTTTCCCAGTTTATGATGAAATATATATTATACCTATAAAAACAGACGACAATTATTTTTAAATTAGATTTTTTTCTATGTTATAGAAATAAAGAACACATGTTCAGAAAATCAATTCCGACGTGAACTCGAAAACGCGTGTTCATCATCACCACGTTTCCTTGTTAAAAAACACTATGAAAAGTTTAATCAGATTGATTCCTCATCCATCAATTACAAGGGCTGGTCGCGGATTACGGTGCAGGATGAGTGATGTTGGAGGTAACAGGCGAAGATAACTGCCAGACGGGAGGTGAATTCAAAAGATTTTAAACTGAAAATTACGTAGTTTAACAACCCTCCATAATGCAATTTAGTCGAAGGAGATGTTGAGTGGCTGCCAAGGAGGGGGATGCCAAGTGGACCGCGGGGTAAATCTGACACTCGAGAGCCTGCGACGGAGCTTTCAAACATTTCATGCGAGTTCCTTAAATTTAATGTTTATTAAAAGTTTGAAGAACTACTTTTAAAGTTAAATGTTGTTCAAATTTATCTGAACATTCAGAAAATATAAAATATAGGTGGTAGGTACTTACTTAAATATGTCATCTTACGTGTATCATTTTATAAACCGTTTATATTAACGGCACCAAAGACCACACGGAGAATTTTATCAAATTATTGTTAATACGGTTATAAACGGGATTGCAGGCAGTTTCCTGATAAACGTTTAGTAAATTCGTAACGTTTCGGAACACGTGTTCATACACCTGCATTTGTCTTTATAATATACAATGACGAAATGCGAAAATATTGGGATTTTTATGAACGCGTGTTCCGACATCGTAATTGGATTGGTATTTTACTAGAGGTTTATCAGGAAACCTATCAATTCATTCATTAAGGGTCTGCAATCCCAACTGGATTGACAATAATTTCAAGTGATTCAACAAATTAGCAATGCTCATATTTTTCGGTATACGTGTCAATATACCAGGGTATCGAAGAGCGCACATATATAAAAAACATATGTAACGTATATTGGAAAAAATTTAGTGCCCGGAAGTGTTACATTGAAACTTATAGTGCCATTTTAAGCCGATGAGTAAACACTTCAATTTAAGATAAGGAAGAAGGAGGAGGCTGTTAAATTTTTTTAAACTTTTTTTGGAACGGCAGCTTATGTAGTAACATAATATAGTAATTTGTAGTTACAAATACCGTCTAATTTAAATTTAATATCAAATGCAGATGCATGAACACGTGTTCCGAATTGTTATTAAGGTATTTTTTGTTTTTATGTTGACGAATAAATTTTCTACAACGATTTAAAATGTGCCATTGTCGATTTTCTGCCAAAACGACAAGGTCGTTTTTATTCGTGGATTTGGCGGCGTTGACTTCACGCCGGGCGACATTGTTGACAGCCGTGTCTACCAGACGTTGGCAGTATTTTGTCATGACGACGTTGTAACCAGTTGGTACCGTTTCGAAATGTGCGGTTTTTGATCGTTTTTTAAATCAATAATATGAAAAAAATATTAAAGTTACATATTTTTAATATGATGATGAGAATCAGAAAAATAAACTTTAAATCTTCAACAAGTTTTTGACAGTATTCATAGTTCGTGAAAATACCCCATTACGTAGGTATATAAATATATAATATGTATTTTTAAACTGTGTGTTAGTTTTTAATAGCTTGCTTTAAATATGCATTTAAAAATGTCTTGTATTGATGCATTCTACCACCCCTGAGTGTGCGTAAGTGCAAGCCTGCTTCGTGTAATTTCGTCATGAGCATCATCAGCCCCGAGGAATATCCTGAGTCATGATAGTCTTACCCTTGCCCCTGCCCACCGTGACAATCGCTTATGTTCACGGTGCAGGAAGGGTAACACGCACCGACCTGCAGGGTTACTTTTGTAAACAATTTTAAATAAATAGAGGTTAGAAATATTACGTATTTTTAGAATTGGATAAAACTTATTCATTTCGGTGTGAAATGAATCCACGGACACTGTAAATATCAAACTTTAGAATCCTATTTTTCAACAACTTTGAAACCCAAAGTACTTGATTTGGTAAAAAGTTGTCAAATTTTTATTCTAATCTTTTTCCTCGTGTCGGGTTGTATTCGTATTATTTCTATTATTATTCGTGGTTGTATGTATTATTTATTTTTGGACATTTTTTATAGCCATTGTATATAGTTATTGCCCATTGCCCCTTGAGATGTCTTGGTTGAAAGTCAGTGTTTGGGCTTTTAGGCAGAGAGGATGGACCGCCAAACAACTCGGTCTTGGCATACACTCCTTGTCTCATTCACAATCATACATCGTTACATACTTACTCTTCTATTATTCTGAGACTGGTCTGAAAGATGGCTTTGACGAGCTGAAACCGGTTACGGTCAAAATAAAATTAAGTGGAATAAAGTTTTTTATTTGTTTTATTATAATATATTATAATGGAATTCCACCACGAATTATCGGTCTCAAAAATAGAAATATTAAAAAGTGACCAGTCTGAAGATGGCTTTGACGAGCTGAAACCGGTTACGGTCAAAATAAAATTAAGTGGAATAAAGTTTTTTATTTGTTTTATTATAATATATTATAATGGAATTCCACCACGAATTATCGGTCTCAAAAATAGAAATATTATTATTATTATTTAATTAATCTGTATCTGAAATACTGCAAGCAAGTTTTTCTCTCGTATTATAAATGCTTCCGTTCAAAGTGAAGGAAAGTTTGACCAGAAATGACCCAAGGTGGTGGTTTGTATTATTGGGGGAGGCAGCAGGAAGCTTTGGGGAGGCGGACAGCCTATCATTCTATGCAGATGGGTGAGATTAATAGTCACTGTCACTGGTACCGGCCCTTACCTGCCAGGAAGGACCGAATCAAGAAATGGGCGAATGAGCTTTACATTTATAATTCATTTAAAATATTTTTTAGTTATCTTCATTAGAACTTAGAACTTCACTTAGCGATGGAGTAATTAAAAAAAATGGAATGCATCACAAGAATACCACAGTTCCCAGTGGGTCTAGGAAAGGCAGTGAAAGGTAGAAAGAAGTATCAGGCTATTCAAATCTAGTTAATTACTAAGCTATAATGCCATGAAATTGTAAATTAACCAACTAGAAAATCATATTGATACTAACGATTTCCAATGTAACGAATTGCAAATAAGCCATTTTTATTTTTATTTGTGAAAATTCCTACGTCCCATGTCAATGGGTTCCCATATGATGGTGTTGAATATTGAATGATTTAATTTCATTAGGCTGCTGACATTAATACGTCTGAACAAAGAGAATTGAATACGATGTTGATTGAGATGTTACCGTACAGATGATTTTGAAAAGAAAACTCAATGTTTGATTTGGTAAGAAAAGATACGTCGGACCAACCCTGACTTGAAAGGCAAACAAAGCAAAATAAGAAGACGTTGAAGAGTCAGTGAAGATCCCAACCAACCAAGTATAGGTGTACCGCTGATAGCTCAGTTGTAACGTCTCCCTAATAAATGACGCGTGTAAAAAAAGTGAGAGAACTTCCAGGCGAGCAGTATGCAAGAGGTATATTAGATAAAAAGCTCTGCGTTGATCACGAGAGGTAGCCATTCAATTTCCAAACATACATCTAGTATACAAATGAATGGATAAGGTTGATTAATAAAAGTTCGACCCAGTCGTCTACCGTCCACGGAAGTGAAGTGAACAGATAGCCGTACAGTGACGAGGCGATTCGCGAACTGAATAAGGTTTCTGTACCTTTCATGGCGTACCGGGACCCATTGTGCTTTCACACATCCTCACACCATTAGCTGTACATTGTTGGCAGCGCTTTTTCAACACCTTAACATTTCTCACACTTCGTTAGTTACATCAAACATTAAATTAATACTAGTTTATATATCGGACAGGCGGGGCTTATCTAAGTAGCGATGCAACTTAAAAGCTTCATGTTGTATGCTAAACTTAAACATTAAATGCTCTTTTGAATTCGTAAAGCAAAATAAGATATACCTGTTTGCATGATTAATATGTTAGCAAGTTAACTGTGATTTGAAAAATGTAAAAAACAACAACAAATATTAAGTGAATAACCTCAGTACCACACTTCGATCTTCACCAACTTCCCTTCACTATATGATGAAGAAGATGGACTACTTGTAGATATTCGATTAAAAATGTTTTTTCTAGTAGTTGTTTGCTGATTGCTACATAGGTATATATTACAGAATGTATTTCGATTCTATTAAATTAATCGGTATAATTTAACTTGGAGACCATGTCGTTGAAAATCTGCTATACGATAGTACCATTTTTTTTAATAAACGTGGGAACTAAATTAACGATTAGTTCAACCAATCAGTGCTTTTGATTATGTATTATTAACAATTTTGAAAAGATTGATTATATTAATACAATTTCATTGAATGAGAAACCACTGAGGTCAACGAAAAGTTGTGGGTTCTTTTGTAAGCCTTTCTCAGTGAACTTTCAAAAGTTATGATATTCTTGCATAATCATGGCTGGTTTTCATATTATTCATGAATATAAAATCACAGTCACGAACCTCTTCAAACTTCGAAATGACACTCGTTCACCGATTTATCAATTCAAGGTCTTACAGTTTTAACCATACCTATTGCTATATTTTATCACCATTTCCTTACCCTTACGGTAAATGAGGATAATAAAGCTCTATTTAATAATAGTACTACTTCAATAGTGAAAACACACATCGTGAAGGGCTCATATTAATATAGCTGAAGGCGTACAAAGTGCTTGCGTAAAAAAACTTTTCTTCAACATTACGCTTTCATTGAGCAGTAATAAATTGATATAAAAAGGTGCCTGAAAGAGTATTGTTACAAGCTCAAAGGTGTTATTACACAATCCCATTTGTAGCTGGACACTTCCGATTGTTATATGAAAAGCTCCCAAAATGGAGAATGCGCATTCAAGGGAACATTGGTATTATTATAGGACTATTGATGGAGTCACATCAGAAAAGCTGTTAAAGTCGATGGGTTTTATAGCACACAACCTCCGCAGGCAGTGCGCATACATAGATCAAATGATACAGCCTAAAAGGGTCTTTGATGTGACGATTCTCTTTGAATTTGCCTCGAAGGGTTCAATTCTCATCAAGGTAAAATACGTCTCAGCGAAATGAATAATGAAATTTTTGATTTTATTTGTTGTCTGTTTCGGTTGGAAAATTTTAATTTTAGTTTGTCTATGCTTTGTGGATATGTAAGAAGATATATATATTGTGTTATTTAATTATTTGTTAATTGTGAAAGGCAGTGAATCCAATTAAATTTCACAAAATTTACAGTTAGAATCATTAAGTTTATTACACCAGTTTATTACTTCGTTGGTCAAAAATATATATTTTCGCAATCACCGAAGTACTAAAAAATGTTTACCTCAGAAGAAAGGTGGTTTAAGAGTGTAGTCATTCCCCCAAAGACATGGTCATTGGTTAGTCCTGCCTCTTGGAAATATAAAAATCCTGTGCTGCCTAGCTCTGGTGAATTTATCGGGAAAATGAAACGTAATACGTTCCAGAATATCAGCTGATGAGCTTACTCGTATGTTCTGCTACTGCAATTTTCGTGCGTCCAGACGATAATAATAAATAGTTGTAATTAATAAATAATTTATTGTGATTTATAGGAAGGGTTATTTCTTATTGTGATGATAATTATAATCCTGTGATGAGAGTAGTTTATTACATATATTAAACCGGTGTATAATATAAACTTTTGCTCTTGTACCTATGTAAGTTAGAACGTAACTCAATAATAAAAATAATTTCATAAAATCCAAGCCAAATAACACGCTTATCTCAGACAGCTGTTCGGAGAAACATGTCAGTAGCACTGAATGCGGAACAAATAAGACAAAACCGCACAAATGTAATTACCATTAATTTGTATAATAATCTCACTAGGTACTTAGGAGCTAAAAGACGCGCGTGGCAAAACGGAAGAACAATGTCCTTCAACAAATTGTAGAACTGTGGAGGACGCAATTTATCTTCGAAATAGTTAACGCAATTATTTAAACGGATTTGTCTTTCATAGGAATATATATGCAGATATCTAATTATTATTTTTAAAGTTCAATTTGTAGAATTCCATTTTAATTTGAAGTATTTCTTTTATATATTAAATAATTTTAGCATTCAATTATTTTTACGCGTGACAGGTGTTTGGCCTTCTGAAAGCGTTATCAAACTATATGAAATAATGTAATATATCAATTTTACCTGAAAAACATTTCGAAGAAAAGCAGGAGAAGATCTAAGACTCATAAGACAGTCAGCAAAAGAATCCTTGGGGTGGCGGGTAAAAAAATCTGTTTGAATGTGATTTGTATGCGAACAATAATTTAAGCACTACACGTGGCAGTGCGTCCCATACTTTGACTTTTAATTTTAATATGGATAGGGGCATCATTGCAACATAACTAACATCTATTTTTCTCGCAATTAAAATTTGTCGGCATAGTTTCTAATTTTATTCCTGTTAGCGTGGACAAGTCCAATTTACTGGCCTCCTCGATTCAGATGATGATAAAGGCCATATCACTTGTCCTTTGTTGAGACATCGTCAACCGGCGAGCTTCTCGCTCCCTCCGAGCTTGGTATACCAATAAGGCAGAGTTTAAAAAGAAGCAAAGAATATCGAATTCGGGAAGGCCGTCATCTAAGCTATTGGTAATGATGAATTCCAGATAACTTTTGACACTGCTTGAAAAGTCCAAAATGTTGCCATCATCGGGTCAAGAGAAAGAGATTTGGAATGATTTTATTTCGAACTATCGTTATATCAATATCTTGGCGTGTTCCTTGACTTTTGGGGGTGAAAATTATTTCCATACCTCATACTTTTAGACGCGCAAGGGGGACCCACAGGAGCCCAGCAGACAGGGGCCTAGTCAGCATTTACTGAAATGGTGACCGTTTGATCCGCCCATGACCCGAACGAAAGGCGTTTTTTTTGTTTGTTGTTTGTTTTTGGGGTGTTATGCCGTGTTGCGCTAACTCCTTCTTTAGCCGACGTTTCGGACAGCGTTGCAGTGTCCATCATCAGGGCAGATCCGGTAGATCCGAAGATGTGTTTTTTTAGGCGTTTTTTTTTAATAATCCTTAGGTAGACTTACTTAGTTAGTTTTTTACTCTATAACTAGCGTTTCTTAAAGGCTTTGAGGTATCTACCTACCCCGTTCAATTAGTGTGTACTTAACAGTAAAGGTTGTTAGTATATTTAATCGACATATATATCAATATTCGACGGATAAAATGAAGTAGTTTCAAATCGAATGAGGTGTCTTCCCAATTAAAATGCAATCAACGGGTTATTAAAATACGTGGGCTTTTTGCAACATTTACCTCAGTATCGCTTAACTTAAAACTGTGTGATACTAACTCAAAAATGTTAACAATTATTTTTCAAGCAATAATTATTAGCCTGAAACACTCATCCACATTGAAAAATCTCCTGATAAAAGATACATGACGCCAACGGGACGTCCCGTTGACGTAGAAGTCCCGTTGATAATTGTTACCCTTTGTGCTATGCATAAAAAATCTTGTCTTAAACATGAGTTTACCAAAAAAAAAAAAAATTAAAAATGTTAATTTAATATCGGTGTCCAAAAGCTACGCAACACATCCACTTTATATATTTTACCATTCTGTCTTTGTCACATGTGCATTTGTTTGCTGGCTGTATTTTCATGTAAAATTCATTGTGCGTTGAGAAAGGCAGGCGTAATAGCCATTGTTTTCAGTCCATGCATGCAAATGGAGCCAATATTACACGCATGAGAGAGCTACACGTGGCGTGAGGGCCGTTGGCTCTGTCAATATTTCACATAATGAGCACGTTTCCGGGCAACAGATCTGCCCGCTGAAAAGATTTGCTCACTTCTAAGGGGGGTTTATTAAAAATTAACGCGATTTTGCGAAGTTTTATGAGGGTGTGATTTGAAGCAAGTAAATTCTACGGTAGTTTGAATGCGATACGGCTCGCTGAAACTTTGTAAATATATTTTTTAATAAAATTTATTGTACCTACGACATATTAATTATCCATTAACGGTATAAGATTTCTTATTTTAAGATCGTTAACATTTTTTGGTTAAGGGTTTAAAATTTTAAAACTCGATTTTCTTACAGGTGATGGAGGCGTACCGCATGTAACAAAATGCGAAATTACTACGGATCTACACGTGGCAGGACCATTAGTTGTAGTGATGGGCCTTTTTTCGATTAACCAATCAACACGGGAAGATACAAAAAAATACAAGTGTTTTAAAAGTAATGATATAAAATTTAATCACTGAAGAAAAATATAATCGGTACTCATAAATATAAAGGTAACGGAAAAACTGGGATTATAACCCAGGTCATTTGTCACAATGGCCTAGTGGTTAGAGGCGTTCTCCCGGTACGACAAAGATGCTAGGTTCGATTCCCAGTTGCAACTGTCACTTTAAAAAAAAAATTGTCTTGTTTTATTTCATGTTTCGTTTATATTTATTAGTCTTTTCTTCTTAATCAATGATTAAATATTACGTTGGTAGGTACAACCTTAAAAATTTTTATTGAAATAAAATAAAATATTCTTTCTAGATTTGTAAAAAAGACAATCAATAGTTGACCCATTTAAACAAAATTCGATGTGTATATCCGAGACACTAGGTATCTAGGTAAAAAATTAACTCCTGTGGAACTTTGTAATCATACAAAAAAGATTAAATGGGTCAACTATTGACTTTTATTTAAAAAGGACAATAGTTGACCCATTTAAACAAAATTCGATATGTATATCCGAGACACTATCTAGGTTAAAAATAAACTCCTGTGGAACTTTGTAATCATACAAAAAAGTTTAAATGGGTCAACTATTGACTTTTATTTAAAAAGGACAAAAGTTGACCCATTTAAACAAAATTCGATATGTATATTGGAGACACTATCTAGGTTAAAAATAAACTCCTGTGGAACTTTGTAATCATACAAAAAAGTTTAAATGGGTCAACTATTGACTTTTATTTAAAAAGGACAATAGTTGACCCATTTAAACAAAATTCGATATGTATATCCGAGACACTATCTAGGTTAAAAATAAACTCCTGTGGAACTTTGTAATCATACAAAAAAGTTTAAATGGGTCAACTATTGACTTTTATTTAAAAAGGACAATAGTTGACCCATTTAAACAAAATTCGATATGTATATCCGAGACACTATCTAGGTTAAAAATAAACTCCTGTGGAACTTTGTAATCATACAAAAAAGTTTAAATGGGTCAACTATTGACTTTTATTTAAAAAGGACAATAGTTGACACATTTAAACAAAATTCGATATGTATATCGGAGACACTATCTAGGTTAAAAATAAACTCCTGTGGAACTTTGTAATCATACAAAAAAGTTTAAATGGGTCAACTATTGACTTTTATTTAAAAAGGACAATAGTTGACCCATTTAAACAAAATTCGATATGTATATCCGAGACACTATCTAGGTTAAAAATAAACTCCTGTGAAACTTTGTAATTATACAAAAAATATAGTATTAAAAACACATTTTTGAGGATGATATTGTTAATTCAGATATTGAAATATGAGATGGATAAAAATCATGTCAAAATGGCCGAGTGGTTAGAGGAATTGACCTTGGGTTCAGTTTTTTTGTGTATTATTACGTTTCAGGTTTTGTTTAGATTTATCAGTATTATCTTTTTCTAAATGTTACATTGATGATATAACCGTCAGAAGTTATTGAAAAATATATTGCAATAAACTAAAAACATAACATTAGGGTGTTTAATAAGGTGTAAATACCTGGGCGGGTGCCGTTAGGGCGGCGGACATGGCGTTCTGCTGGGCGGCTGCTGCGGCGGCAGCCATGGAGGCGGCACTGATGGAACCGTAGGCGGGCCCGTAGTACGAGGACATGCTCTGGGACATCTGCGAGGCTGCCATTCCTAAGGAAGGAGAATATTCAATCATTGCTATTAATGTCAACTTACTCGGTGGTGATATTTTAAGAAAAGTGTGAAATCATGACGTATGGAATCCATCTTTATATTGACTAACCAAGTAAAATGAAAAAGTACGTATCAAACATAAGAAACCTAATCAAATCCTACGTGTAAAGATTAATCTCCCAATATTGCAACCATGCAAATAATTTTAAACAGACCTAAATTACATATTTTTCTAACAAACATTACTACAAATTCATTATGGAAGAGAAATGGGCCCTTTTTGGCCCGCAGCTCTGTATGCCAATATTTCAAAAGTCAAAAAGACGCATGGAATTATGGATGAACATTTTGAGAAATTACATGTTTTAGAACCGACTGTCGCTGAGTTATGACTAATCTACGTAGAATATCAAAAACGAAAAATGATACAATGATACTACCTATATCTTTGATTTTTTTTCTTCTTAATTGCTTCAATAAATTTACATAATCTAACCTTTATCCTATAACCTTTTTTATACTTGCTCCACACAGGAAGTCTCGAGAAAAAAAATCTCTCAAGGCATGCGACATCTTTGAGGATGCTGTGTGGAGGGTCTTTTTAGGGAAAGGAAGGAGAAGAAGTTGTGTGAAGGAAAAAGTTATAAGAGGTGGCTACTTATCTGGGGGTCAATATGTCCAAGAGTGACGGACGTATGTATCCATCCTTACCTTCCCTAACCGTAATAAAGAATTTTTTATTTTTAAACAAGTTCTGCTGTGTAATTATTATTACGCGTGACAGCTGTTTCGCCCTCTGAAGGCATTATCAAACTGTGGGTAGCCCACTTACAGACGATAAATTTATATTATTTCTAGGTAGGTATTTTAATTTCATTTACTGATTTCTTAATTGATTTCTAAGTAAAATATCAAAAATTATTAATGGTTATTACCCCAGCAAAGTTTCCCCAATTAGTGTAATGTTTAAATTTGACTGAATGTCTTTATGTTAGTTATTCCCAAACGATGACTCATAGGGTTATTTTAATAGCATAATTAAGTACTTCATAGTGCACTCATATTTGCATTAGGTTTGAACGAATTATATTTGTTTGTTCATTAATTAGAATAGCTTTTGGATTATTAGAGTTTTTGTTAATTTCTAACTGCTCTAAAAGATTCAGTTTACGGCCTTTATTTTGTATGTGTAACGGAGTTGGTTTATTATTATCATTAAGTGAGTGATTTTCATCTAGGAGATGTTTGGCAAATTGAGATTGTATTTTATTATTATTTTTAAAAGATCTTATATGTTCTTTAAACCTAGTGTTAAAGGACCGGCCCGTTTGTCCAACATAAACAGCGTTGCATTCGTCACACTGGAGTTTATAAATGCCACTATTTTGTAATTTGAGTACCTTACTTTTTGAGTTTTTAAGAGATGATCCTAAGTTGTTATTTGTGCGGAAGGCAATATCTAAACCACACTTTTTGAGGACTTTGGCAATTTTATTAGATGTCTGTCCGATGAATTCTAAACACCCGAATTTATTATTCGTCTTATTATTAGTCGTTGGGTAAATTAATTTAAGGTTATTTTTGTGTTTGTTATTATTAATTATTTTTTCAATGTCTCTACCCTTGAAGCCATTATTTTTAGCAATAGTTAGGATTGTATTTTTTTCCTTCTCGTATGCTTTCTTGTCAAGTGGGATATTAGTAAGCCTATGTACCATTGAGTGGTAGGTAGATAATTTATGTGACCATGGGTGTAAAGATTTATAATTAATGGTCGTATCTGTAAACGTAGGCTTACGGAAAATTTCAAACGTATGTTTATTATTTTCTCTACCGATAGTTAGGTCTAAAAAATTAATTTTATTATTACACTCTCTTTCAACCGTAAAGCAGATTTTACGGTTGATGGAGTTAGCAAATGTGACAAAAAGATCTAATTGTCTGTTGGTACCTTTCCAACAGACCAAAATGTCGTCAACATAACGAACATAGTATATTATGTGTTTGCTAAAGATTGAATTTAAAATTTGTTTTTCAATGTAATCCATGAATATTTCTGCAAGAAGTGGACTGAGGGGCGATCCCATTGGTAATCCGTCGTTTTGTTGATAGAATTTATCATTAAACTCAAAGTAGTTAGTTTCAACACAAATTTTAAATAGATCGAATAAGTCTTTTTTAGTAACTGGGTTTATATTAGATTCG
The DNA here is from genome assembly GCF_061612785.1 of Hesperophylax consimilis. Classification (NCBI taxonomy): domain Eukaryota; kingdom Metazoa; phylum Arthropoda; class Insecta; order Trichoptera; family Limnephilidae; genus Hesperophylax; species Hesperophylax consimilis. Next base: position 1,978,892 of record NC_142839.1, on the reverse strand, counting down.
TCTAAAATATCTTCAATGATTTTAAGGCATTCTTGAATAGGGATATTGCTAAAGAGACTGACCACGTCTAAAGATATGAACTGGCAATTGTGCGGTAGATTAATGTTTTTTATTTTATTTACAAGTTCGAGAGAATTTTTAACGCTATGTTTTGGGTAGAATTTAGTATGTTGTTTGAAAAGAAAGTTAAGTTTTTTGGCGAGTATTGTCGTTGGGGCGTTTATAAAAGAAACCACGGGACGTATGGGGATATTATCCTTGTGAATTTTAGGTTGTCCGTATAATGCAGGAGCCCTTGGATTCATCACCATTGCACTTCTTCTAGCGAATTTATTTGGGAATATTGATTGGCAATTATTTATTAGGTTGCGCACGTTTACTGAAATTTTGTCCGTTGGGTCCTTTTTTAAGATTTCAAAGTCTTCTGGTTTTAGGAATGCTTCTACTTTATTTAAGTAATCAATTTTGTTTAATATAACGACGGAATTTCCCTTATCCGCTTTAGTAATTGTGAGGTCGCTATTTTTAATTTTGGCTTTAATATCATTTAAAATTTCCGTTTCTTTTATATTGAATTTATTTTTATTTTTACTGGTTGATTTCAAAGTTTTTCTCAATATATCCGCTGTTATTTGTTTAGGTAAGCCGTTATTTTTTATTTTAGACAGAGAAATTTCTGTGTCGATTGCCAAACATTCAATTTGTTTTTTAGTGATATCTGAATTTATTTTATATTTGAAGCCTTTATCTAGTAAATTTATTTCATCTTCTTCAAAAGTTTCACCTGATAGGTTAATAGTTTTTATATAAAACTCCGTGTTTGTATTACTTTGATATTCATTGACTTTTACATTTTTATTTTTAGATTCGACAAGTTTTTTAAGTTTATTTTCCTGAGTTTTGAATTTATCAGATATAATTCCGCCTATGTGTTCACGAGTATCGTAATCCAGGGTATCAAATTCCCATGGATGCAGTTTAAAAGTTAATTCCGAATGCAATACCTTGATGTAGTGAAGTATTGTGTCCCTTTTCCGACAACATTCCTTAGTCTCCTCCTTCAACCATATCCTCTGCGCTCGATGCACAGTTTTTATGGCTGCCGAGGATTTGCTTTTGGTAGAAATATGCACGTACTTGGGGATCACGTTTAACTTCAAACACTCTTGGTTAAACCAAAGGTTTTGCACTATTTTCCGATGTTTTAATTTTAATCGTCTGTAAAAAATCACTTGGGTAGCTATATCAGCAACCTTCAATTTATTTATTGTTATAAGTTTAATTTGTAGAACTCCATTTTATTTTTTTATTTTTTATATATACAATAATATTATTATTGGGTTTATAAAAACAGTTTATTTTTAAACAAGTTCTGCTGTGTAATTATTATTACGCGTGACAGCTGTTTCGCCCTCTGAAGGCATTATCAAACTGTGGGTAGCCCACTTACAGACGATAAATTTATATTATTTCTAGGTAGGTATTTTAATTTCATTTACTGATTTCTTAATTGATTTCTAAGTAAAATATCAAAAATTATTAATGGTTATTACCCCAGCAAAGTTTCCCCAATTAGTGTAATGTTTAAATTTGACTGAATGTCTTTATGTTAGTTATTCCCAAACGATGACTCATAGGGTTATTTTAATAGCATAATTAAGTACTTCATAGTGCACTCATATTTGCATTAGGTTTGAAGATATCTAGTAGGGGTGAACGAATTATATTTGTTTGTTCATTAATTAGAATAGCTTTTGGATTATTAGAGTTTTTGTTAATTTCTAACTGCTCTAAAAGATTCAGTTTACGGCCTTTATTTTGTATGTGTAAGGGAGTTGGTTTATTATTATCATTAAGTGAGTGATTTTCATATAGGAGATGTTTGGCAAATTGAGATTGTATTTTATTATTATTTTTAAAAGATCTTATATGCAAACCTAATGCAAATATGAGTGCACTATGAAGTACTTAATTATGCTATTAAAATAACCCTATGAGTCATCGTTTGGGAATAACTAACATAAAGACATTCAGTCAAATTTAAACATTACACTAATTGGGGAAACTTTGCTGGGGTAATAACCATTAATAATTTTTGATATTTTACTTAGAAATCAATTAAGAAATCAGTAAATGAAATTAAAATACCTACCTAGAAATAATATAAATTTATCGTCTGTAAGTGGGCTACCCACAGTTTGATAATGCCTTCAGAGGGCGAAACAGCTGTCACGCGTAATAATAATTACACAGCAGAACTTGTTTAAAAATAAACTGTTTTTATAAACCCAATAATAATATTATTGTATATATAAAAAATAAAAAAATAAAATGGAGTTCTACAAATTAAACTTAATAACAATAAATACGTAATAAAGAACTTGGGGTGACCTATGGCAGAGCTGTTGGTTATTTGATAAATGGTTCCCGGGGCGGCGGTGCCTAAACTCGCCTCCCTACTTGTAAATTTGATACATTGTTACTATTGTTATTATGTCATAACAGACACTAACCTGCATAATATACAATAAAAACCTTTATCTAATATGACGCAGATGAACGAGAGTTACAATCACTCACAGACAGAAGCACAACCACAATTGTACAAGAAAAAAACGTTTACAGTTATATAATACTTGGTTTATTATCAAACCAATGCATATTGAATGATAGCAATCCTGCAACTCCAGCTTCACACGTCTAAAAGGTTGTTAAAATATTTTCTTTTAATTTCCCCCGGATAATTCCAGAGGGGGAAGTAAGAAGAACCTCGTATCTAACCTCCCGCCACTCAAGCGTCTACTTGCCTATCAAAACTTGACGCGACTAACACAGGGAAAAGGGCTTTGTCAATCTGGTGTATAAACAAAATGAGTATACCGCCCCACACTGCATACCCCTAGTTATTACGTCTTCGGCTGCAGTGGATCACATTCTATTTAGATAAATAAATGTCATTCATATTCACTGGTAACGGGGAAGCGCATCACGAAATCAGACCGCGTGGTAAACGAAATAAGTACCAGAATATATCTAACTAATAAATGGTTGTTTTTTTTAAATTTACCTATAGCAATCTGGCAGTGACAAAAACGACAGTTTTCAGGTTAGGTTGTGCATTTTTAATTAATGCACAACCTGGCCTATGAAATCGACAACTGAATTTGAAATTGGTTTCATAATATAGGGAGAAGAAGTGCCATTAAAAAGAACATGTCATTATTATTTTTTTTTCTGTGAAGAAATTATTTTGGCAAAAATATATACGTAAGAGAAGAATATAAAAATTAATAAATTGATAACAGAATTATAATTTATTTGTATCTGTGATATGATAGCATTTCATTTTTATAATATTCTTTGTGTTATCTATTGAGTTATTAAGAAAAATTGTATTACTGTAAATAATTAAAATAATATAAATGTAGAATTTTTACGCTTTTCAGTTATTTTATCAAAAAATGTCATGTAAAAATAAAAATATTTCAAATTAACATCAATTCCGCTTAGGGCTCTAATTTTAATTAAACATGTAATATTATATGGTGAAAAATGAGTATGGCTGATTTTTATTAAAGTCATTTTAAAAACATGATGGCATTAATCCATTCAGAATATATCGGAACACGCGTTCGTGCAGCTGCGCTTTTCATGATAAATATATAAACGAAATGTGATAATATTAGAGTTTTTATGAACACGTGTTCCGACATTTTCACAACGCATTCGTGTTTTACTGATAGTTTTTTGATGAAATCTTTCAATTCATTCGATAAAGTCCTCTAGTCCCGTTTTTAACAGGAATACGAATAATTTGACCAGATTTTTAATAAATTAGCAATATTTGATATCTGTGAGTTTTCTTGGAGTAATTAAAGTGTAAGTAAAGGAGGGCAAGATGGCAACTAGGATGTAGTGTCCTCTGCGTGATAAACGTATCTTCTCCAAGCTTAAACATTCTAATAAAAATGTTTTTCTAAAGTAACCTGCCCGGTTAGTATGATTTCTGTTGATATCTGTTTGTACATAATTAGATAGAGCTTAATAAGTCATATTTGTACCACACCCGTCTTTGAGGTAATTTTGAACCAAACGGCGAATTATTAGTTGAAAATGGTACCCAGTATGGATTAAAGTTTAGTGATGTGATCATTAAATTATATACTCGAGTGTTTTGAAATTTTTTTACTACCTAAGATCGAAGCTTTGCTCAAAATGGTTAAAATGTTTTTGTCAACTTTCATCTTCACCTTCCCTATTCATTTGTAATTGATATAGGTAATATGTAGATACTCAAACAATCTACTAGTAAAAGCATGGAGAATTTGCACATATTCAATAGATACAAGCCTACCTACATAGATAGTAGCCGAGTGAATAAATGCGTCGTTCCTACCAGGGTGTCGCGGGATCAATCCTCTACCAGCTAGGTCTCCATCATTGAAAGCACAACTTTCCGCTTATAATGATAGAACTAGGAGGCATTCAAATATTGTCACGTTATTCGTGACCCGTGAATGTTTATCTTCCATAAAAAAGAGTTTAATTTAGAAATATCTATGAATTATGTGTTTTGGTTTCGTTCACTATACAAACATGATTGTTTCCCTAAACGCAGACAGTTCTTCAAACCCTCCAATCCCATTTGACGCCCCTGTGCCTGCTTTAGATAAATAAATGTCATTTACATCCACAAATAACGCCGCTTTTGTATTCGTAAAATAATGTCTACCACCGCGCACCGGGCCGTGTGTCGGGAATTGTGACGGATGCACAATGGGCCACTCAAGATGCGGTGTCACTTGCTCCGGCGGATCGAACGCTTTTTTAATGCAATTTTAATTTTTCGCCAAAGAAAACCGTTGGAGATCGATTGTGAAGGGGGCTTTTTAATTAAAGTCCCACCGTGTGAGGCAGCCCGATTTTGAATGAGGCTTCTGATTGAATTTTACTTATATAAAACTTACCTAGATTTAAGGAGTATGACAAGATAACAGTTAATGTTATTATTTTGTCGAGTTCTTTTATTGCTAATACAGACATTCTAATATTAGCGCAGATCCTTTAAAATCACGTGACATAAAATAGCAAAAAAAGTATTCATAAAATTAATATATGTAAAAAAAAATAAAAATTTCATGGCCGAAAATCGAACCTTGATCAACTGCTTGAAAGGCAATAATGCTGACCATTTCACCCCCAACTATATGAACGGGGGAATAAATTAATGTTAATATTATGAACTGAAAATAAAAAAAATCTGTATTTTAGAATAAACTTCACATTTTAGAATGCTATTAGGTACTGACGCAAACACTTGAAAAATCACAGAATATTGTTATTTCCAATTTTGAAAAAGACAATTAAAATTATTGTCTTTTAAATGGTACATTATCGCTTGTCGGAATTTGTTCAAGCAACAGACACTTAAATTCAAAGCAGATTCGAGTTTCATCTAGTTTTCGTTGAATAGGAGTAACGGACACAGAATAGAAATAAGTATTTTTAATTAATGCACGAAATTACATTGATTAAAAATAAATAATTTTTTAAAGAGGGACAAATATTTCTGGGTAAATGACTCGACAATGTTATTTGAATTCCTATTGTTTTAATTATTATACGCTGAAAATATTGCTTGTGCTATTATGGAGGTTAAGCTAAGATAATAATTGTACCCACGATCCCAAGGAGGGGATATACGCAGCTAACCGGTCATTTTCTTACAATGTTAATATATATTCGATAGCTCACCTGCCGATTTCGTGATAAATCCGTAGATTTATTACAAAAACGCTTCCACTAATTAGGTTGATACACGTTGTGAGTGTCAAACTCGATCTACTCGACTGTTACCAAAAGGTTCTGTGGCCCAATGGCATTTTACAGCCCAAAAATTTTATAAATATAGTGGAAAGGAAATGGTTTAACGAATTACCTATAGATCTAAGTTTACAAAAAAAAATTGTTGATATTCAAAAACACAATTAAAATATAATTCAGCAGTATTTCTTTAATTATTACACTTTTAAAATAATATCATATCTAATTCTCTAAAATAATATTAGATATCCTTTTTTCTGCTTTCTTCTTTTTTCCTATTCTCCTTTTTTCTATTATTTTTTTACAACAATTGTCTGTAAATTGTATTTTATTTTTCTTTGTTTAAAATAATAACATTGTTAATATAGTAATTAATTACGTTTCTCCACTTTTTTAACACGAGGGTTTGCTCAAAGAAAAGGTGTGTTACTTTACTCTTTCTGATATTTAAAAAAAAACAACTTTGTAATGTGTATACATTATAACTGTACGCAAATATTTGCAAATTGATACGTAGTTTCTATCATGTATCACCGAGCTCCAATTTGGAGGCATATATGGGTACCGCTGCCCCGGGAACCATTAATTGGATAACCAACACCCATAGGTCTGCCATAAGTCACCCCAAATGATTCGCTACGTTTGGTGACTTAGCAAGAGTGCTCGGATTCATGGGGTGAGAATTGTATAGATCTTGGCGGCAGATGCGTCTGACCACCTACGAGATTGGTTGAGGGATATCTTTTCGCCTCTTCAGCAGGGCTCTCTCGAATAATCGCGTTGCACCGCGGTGGGAGGGATTAATTCAAACATCCACTTACTCCTGGACACACTGACAGACAGATTCCTACCCACTCCTATCTTTTTCTCCTTCCTTCCCTTAAAAACCCTACACACAGCATCCTCTAAGAAGACAGGGATGACTAAGAGAAAGTTTTTTCCTCAGAGCCTCCTATGTGAAGCTTATGTAAAAAAAAGCTTTTTAGAATTTATTAAAGTTTCAAAAATAAATAGGTCAAATATTTTTTCAAATTTTCGTTCAAAAAGTAGCATTTATCTTTCTTCAAATCAATTTACTCTGCATTTTCAGTGTTCAAATAGGTAGTTTTAAATAACACATAGGGTATAAAAAAATCATTTATGTATGCATGTGTACAATTCATTTAGCTGTTTAAGAAATATCATGAAAAACCATACTTTTTGTTGTTGGTCAATAAAGTAAATGTACTCAGGATAATTCAAATGTCGAACGGCTTGTTGGTAAATAGGTAATTTACTACTGAGTAAATTATGCAACCGTTTGCTGCACGAAAATGTTGAAATTATATTTAGTTGACATTGTGTCGAGCTTTCTTGACGGGCTGCATCGTAATTTGTTATTTATGGTTATTATAAGGTGTGCTAGAAATTTTTCTTCGTTGGTTTATGGCAATCGAGTGCTATTGTACTGCAGAATATACCTACATATAGGTATCTATTTATAGGTTTTTAGATTACATTTTTAAAGAGAGAAATCGTTTGTTATCGTATTTTCATCGCGACAAGAAATATGTAATTATATTTTTAGCAACAGATGATGATGATTGATGACAAAGTTGCAAACGATTTAAAAAAAAAATTCTAATGAAATTTAATCATTGAAGTAAAATTAACTACTCTTAACGTGTAAAAGAAAATAAATAAAAAGATTCGGTCGCATCTGGTAATTGAATCCGGGACCTCTGCCTTGCAGGAGCATAGCTCTGACCATTGAGCTAAATCGACCATATCAATTTTCTCCATTTTAACTGTATCATAGTTCGACTAACAGCTACTAACATATATTTTTGTATGATTTCAAGAGGTCTTGTGTTCAATTAACGGATGTGGTCGAATCTTTTTATATTTCCAATTTTTCGTTTGCTGGTGGTTAATATTGTCTTCAATTTTTAAATATTACTGTAGAGTTGGCGGATTCCGAAAGATGGTGCTAGTTCATTTCACGGAGGTAGCCGAATAATACCGAGTGCATCCGAAAGTTAGGCGGGCGGCCACTCGGTCATCATCATTCAGCAGCGGCCACAAGGTTTCTAACTGCAGAACAGTTCAGTCGCTCATAGTGGTGTAGACATCTCACTCTTGTAACGTTACGCTAAATAAACAAGTATATTGAGATCAATCATTTACATCTGAAGACGATCACCTACTCGCACACAAAGAAGAACATTACAATTACAATTTGAGGGTTTAATAAAAAATAATCACTATAAAAGTATTGAATTCTGTTAAATTAATTAACTTAAAATCTTCGCGTAGACCATGGGTGGCCAAACTTTTCAGCAGCCGGGCCAGATTTTAGAAATGAGATTTCCTACCGGGCCGTAGAAAAAAAATATTATTCAAAGAAAGCAAGAAGTTTTTTTAAGACGATATAACAAAAAGTATTATCAAACATATTTATTAGATTAGAGGTAGGCAATACATAAAATAATAATAATAATAAATAAACAAAATATAATAAATTTTAGTGAGACTTCTGATTTTGTTTGTCAGAACTAAGTGCATCAGTGTTGATAACGATTGATGTTGTTGCTACACGTAAACACTTTTCCAAATGCTCATCAGTGATTCGTGTTCTCATTTGATATTTAACCTTTTAATACATTCATCACATTTGTTCAGTTTGCAACGTTTTCTGTGTTTAAGAAATTATATAAAATTATCTTTCCGGTGTATACATTTAAAATAAACATTACTTTTTCTAAATAATAAAAATTTAATATCAAACAAGGAAAATGTCAACTAACCACATTTTCACTTATTATTTACTCTAATCATAGAAAAAACGAGAGAACACGATATTTCGAAAACACATTCTTTTTATTTCCGGAATTTGTAAGAATAATGTAATTTCACTTTTATCTCGTTCATATAATAGAAAAATAAGAAATATTTTTTTAATTTTCAGATTGCTACGATAGCGGCGCAAAATATTAATTGCTCATTTTGGATATTTTTTGAATTTTATTAATGGATTCCAGTATAAAAAATTGAGGCAAACTGGAAAGAATTATTATTTATCTTCCTAACGTAAAAAAAAAGTGTTTTCGCATGATACTACTTATAATACTATAATACTTATAGTATTATAAGTAGTTAAGGATTAATATGGACGCCCGGTCATATATGACCCTCAAACACTTGAAGGGTTAATACGCTCGATAAGTGTTTACAAATAGTGAAATCATCGATAGAGCATGTTTGTAAAATGCTGGATATTTCTCCTTGTCCAAATATGTTTTGTAAAACTCTTCAAAACCAACCTGATTGAACTTCTCCTATAGACTTCGCTAGAGCATGAAATATTAACTTGGAAGCTCGACTTTTCAAATTATCTTCAAAATGTTTTCGAATGCCGTCGACACGCCTAGTAATAGTTTTAAAAACGAATATACGATAGAAGAAATTGTCACGATAGTTGAATCAATGTACTGAGATACTTCCATATATGAGATATGATACGAACTACGCACGTTGCAATGGTATTTTGTTGGTTTTATGTACACTAAATGAAAAAAATGTGTGCATATTATGCTCCGCGGGCGACAAGTAGTCACCCAGCAGGCCGCACGCGGCCCGCGGGCTGTGGGTTGGCCACCCTTGGCGTAGACCATTGAATTTACAAATATCTATTTAAATTAAATAATTTACACAATTTAGTGGCGGTTGAGGGATCAATCGGAGATTAAAAAAAGGGAGAAAAAATTCCGTTTTCTATAAATTCCATCTCGGTCTTTTTCAAAATAATGTAAATGTTTCCCTCGATCTAAAGGGAAGTTTAGGGGAATTTCATCATATTACCAATATATTGAAAAAAAATTGTACATTTACAAAAGTATGTAAACTTTGTGATATATATACTTTGATATATATAATATGAAATATTTAATACATATAATATATACTTTGTGATATTCTTATTATTAATTACACGCGTTTTATTGACTGTTGACCCAAAACGATTACAAAATAATTCCGTAGAAATAGAGGGAAAACTTACACATACGCTTCGGAATCGATTTATACAAAAACTCAAATCGCAAAGCTCAAATCAAAAAAAGTATTACCACACGGAGAAAAATTACCTTTATCGAATATTACTAATTTATTAAGAATCTCATCAAATTATTCGTAATCCGGTTAAAAACGGATTGCGGACCCTTTAAGAATGAATTGATAAGTTTCCTAATAAACTTTCAGTCAAATACGAATTTATTAAAAACGGATTGCAGACCCTTAACGAATGAATTAATAAACTTTCAGTCAAATACGAATGTGTTCGTAAAAAATATTATCGTATTTCTGCATTGTATATTATCAAGCCAAATGCAGGTGAATGAACACGTGTTCCGACATATTTAGAATTTACTGAAAGTTTATTAGGAAACGGCCTGCAATTCCGTTTCTAACCGGATTACCAATTATTTGAATATGTTATTAATTAATTAGAAAAACTCATTTTTCTCCGTTCCAAAAAGTACTAAAAATATGATGTAGATTCACCAGTTTCCCGCTGGTATTCGTTAGTTTATGGACACCTTGTATATTTAATAACTTTATTATAGCGTTTTACACCGTAATATAATCATATTGCTTGTAGTTAGTGAGAAGTTGGTTGATTGGTTGGTTGTTAGACTGAAGCTGCTGGGAGTAAGGTGAATAGCGCGGGTCGCCATCGGTGTTAGCAAACAACTTACGACACAATCATCGCTAATTTAAAGCGTCGTTAAATCGTTGCTCCCGGCTAAACCCGCGCTAATTCTGAAAGAGAGCTAACTTTTACAGTGCTTGTGCAACGTGGAAGCCACACGCTATGAATTACTATTATTAACACCACAATAATTTTAATCAAAAAAATGCATTGGCATAAAACTCAATACAAAAATTTACGCTATCACAATATATAAATAAGTGTTTTAACTGCATTTTTAGAATATATTGGTAGTACCGATAAAAATGACGATTGATAATTTATTATGAATCTCTTCAAATTATTGGTAACATTGGTTAAAAACGGGATTGCACGCCTAATGCATGAAGTAACAGGTTTACTGATAAACTTTTAGGAAATTACGACTATATTATCATGATGTCGGAACACGTGTTTATAAAAATCAGAAAATTTTTACATTTCGTCATGATACGTTATCAAGGCACACGTACGTGCCTTTACCTCGTTTCTCATCAAGAGATTCTTAATAAATTAGCAACACTGATTTTTACTCCGTGTAAGAATTTAATACAGAAACTGATTACTTCTTCTAATGTTGGCTGTAATCACAAACTGAAAATATAAAATACCTGTAATTTTTTTGAAGAAAGGCTAATATTCCGGCGTTTTTCAACTATAAAATTAGCAGTAAGAACCAGATTTTAGTTTTCTAGACGATGAATTAGTAACTTCACGAGAGATCCCTCTGGAAACATTTCAAATTTTAGTAAAATATTTGTCAGAAATAATTTAAATAAACCCCACCGAAAGATCGATTTTCTAGGCCTGCTGGGGCAAAGTCAACCGTAGATCCATCCATTACTCCGGAAGCGCGCCGAATATTGTTTGTACACATAGACATATGAATATTAGTAGACCTGCCCTAAGTGATTAAAAGCGTATTATCCCCACTCCCCATACCGGTTCCATTGGAGCCGGCTGTGCTCGCGTATGGCCTCAAGTGAAATTTGAAAACGTGACGTCATCATTCTTGTGCGAACTATGGTCGAGGCATCATCGGTTCATTTTACGAAATAACACGGCAAAATGTTGACTTGTACTATGAAAACTTGAACTAAATACTTAAACGAAATATTCGACTCTGAAAATAGAACCGAATTTTTTTGCCGAATTTGGACTTCGCAAATTTGTTCATAACGTGGCGAGTAATTTGCGCTCCCATGTAAAAATGTCTATTCATTCAAAAGCAGATTTTACTTTTAAGAAGTAAATGGTGATATTATAATGCGAGATGCCTATTTACTGTCAGATTGATTTATTGACGAATCACAGTCAGCTTCACTCCCTTCGTTCTTCAACAGTTGATTTTACCCCTCGCCATTATCTTCTCGTCTATTAATTCCTATGTCTGTGTTTGTACACGACTTCATTTATGTCGTTAAATTCCTCTCTATTTTAGAGATTTGCTAGGGCAGATTCAAAGGTTTGTCCAATACACCAGGGCAGCGGCTGTTTCACTTACGTCGTTTAGATTCTGGCTTTATTTTGACTCGTTTAAATACTGGGCATTATGTAGATAAAGCGAAGAATATCATAAAGGTACGGCGATCAAATTCGGATGTCATCTATCAATAAACAACTTTTTGAATCCTTAAAGTTGAAATTGTAAAATAAATTGGTAGATTGGTATAAACAATCAAGATGCTTCCTTACCGAGAAAACTAGTTCAATTCGTGACAGTGACTTGTAATTTAATAGACAACGAATAATGCAGCTTGAGAGCATATTACTTTGACCACCGCCGATTTGGTCCACGGAGTGTGGGCGCTACACAGCTTCTGAAGGACTATAATCTGAGGGGTTATTCTTCTGAATATTGTACACCGAATAGATAGCTCCATAACTAACCCAAAAAACGAGTGATGTTATTCCAACTTGGAGGCAAAAACGCATGAAAAATTACTAAATATCCTTTACAAAGTAGGTATTACAGCATCTTTTTTTTTAATTCAAGCCTTTACTGGTGAAAAAATACTAGAAAAAATGTTATTTAATGATATGTTTACGGAATAAATTAAAATAAAGAAATAATGTTCTGCAATTTGGTTCGGTTAGGTTAGGTTAGCATACCCTTTCCAAAAACAAATCAAACAGTCAAAACTTCAAAGTAATTAAACAGTACCCATGTATCGTAAATTTAGGTTTTAATGTGGATTAATTTGTTAAATTGACAAACGTTAGATACCGATAAAATATAGCAACATATTGGATTTGATTTGAAATTTTCACGGCCGAAATTATTATAGTGATTTATTTTTGGGGTATTCTAAGGGTTGACCCTGTGCTGATGCAATTGGAGCAGTCCGCTCCGGGCGCCGACATGGCGACAGGACGCTGATAATACCTAACACCTAACATAGCGTCAGACGGGGCTTGACTCAGAACCGGCCCTGGGTATTATGCCGTGTTGCGCTACCTCCTTCTTTAGCCAACGTTTCGGACAGCATTACAGCGTCCATCATCGGTGGAGAAAACGAAACGTTTTTAGACATCTGCCCTGATGATAGACACCTAATGCTGTCCTAAACGTTGGCTAAATAATACCGCAGAAATCAATCACTGTAATACCTACATATTTTATTTAAAAAGTGACAGATGAATAATGAAAGCAATTTAAGGATGCCTTTATCAAAAATTTCCACGTAAATATATTTTAAACTTTCATCATCACTAATATGAAATTATTTCGGTATTGTATAATTTCAAAGTACCTACAGTTACATAAAGTTTGTTAAAACAATCCAACATGCTGTTAACCAAATCTACGGCAATCACAATTACATTCGTTATTTAACTCGGTAGGGACCCAATAACGTCAGTAAGATTATTATGGGCTCTATAACTCATTAATGAATGCACAGTCCAGATTTCTTGTAATTTGAAATTATTTGGTGACTCAACTCGTATAGGAAATATATTTGTGTAATACTCATAGATTGTAGGAATTTACATATTATAATCCATGTTAAACCACGATGCAGTTAATATTCATAAACTGAAAACTTCCGGAGAGAGGATGTGTAGATGAGGAAATAGTTTACGAGTTATTTACTACCTCGGGCTGTGGTAAGAAGTATGAAGGAAGTAGACGGGAATTAGGTAGGTGGCAGAACCTCCGTGGGGGGAAATCATTCCTGAATAGACAATACTTGATTTGTACTTGAATAGGACTGATAACAATAGGGATGAGAAATATTCAAATTGGTTGAGTAATCTGTATAATCCTTATGGGATGTTTTCCTGTCGAGGAGAAGCATTCTGAGTAGCACACATTATGCCGGGGTATCCCGTATGAGTGCGTGTTGTTATTATTTAATATTCGGTGTAGTTGTTGGCAACATTCGGCGTAGTTGGCTGACAAGATACAAAATCGTCGCAATTATTAATTAATTAAGTCTTCGCTGAGACTTTAACGAAGACGGATTGTGACAGATCCAGATAGGTAATGATATAAGCTTTCAACAGTGGTTAACAATAATACATTATTTGTGGGTAGGTTCATTCCATCAGAAAGCATAGACAAAGCGTGTTAGAAAGCATAGATTCAGCAGTGGTGTACGGAGAAAAACGAATATTGCTGATTTATTAAAAATCTCTTTAAATTATTGATAATCCGGTTAAAAACGGAACTGAAGGCCGCTTCGTGATAAACTATTATAAAAAAATTAATAATATCTGAACACGTTTTAATCCACCCGCCTTTTTCTTAAAAACATAAAATAACGAAATGTGATAAAATGTTAGGATTTTTATAAACACGTGTTCCAACATCGTGATAATTCATTAGTATTTTATTAAAAGTCAAAAAACTTATTCATTCATTAAGGGCCCACAATCCCATTCTTAATCGGATAACGATAAATTTGAAGAGGTTCTTACTAAAATAGCAATATTTTTATCAATAAGTTTTCTCCGTTCGGGTAATGACTCTTTTCTGATGTTCATAATGTTTATGGTTTGATACTCGCGATTACTTATAGGATACCTACATCGTAAGTGACGTGTTTGTTTTAGATTTTCTTCAGCAAAAAGGTTAAGTTTCGTGTATTTTAGTTAGTTTTAAATTCAATGAAACTTCGATACTTCTTTAACAAAGTACCTAAAGTACTCAATTATACGAACTTTGGTATACAAATTGACGACACCTAAGAACACCAACAATTGTGAAACCTGCCTCAGTCTCAAATTGTGAGTCACAGATCAAACACAAAGAAACTCCCTGAATTTACTTACATTAATGTTATTATAAGAATGGAAAGAACCATTTACTACTAGCCAAGGATGAACAAATAAGTTTTGTGTGCAAACATTTAGTACTAAAGATAAACAGATTTGATTGTCTGCCATAATGGCAATGAAAGAATAATGCTTCATAATCGTATATGAAAAAAACTAAGATTAACCTTTCGAACTCTCGTGAATTGACGATGCTGAAGTTTCACACCTTAAATACAAAAGTTAGCACGACCTCAAGACGAATCAATGGAACGTTTGTGTACATTGTACCTTCGCGCATTTAACTTGTTATTCTCTTTATAATTTCACAATACGTTTGCAATATTTGAAAGATGTAATATAAAGCTAAAAAGAATCGTCACTATTGCCATTGGACGTTGTTAAAACGTGAAAAGGCAAGATGTAGGTACATTTTTTGGATTCTAGGTCATCCATTACTATATTTTCGGTGATTATTGTATTGAAATTTGTATAACCGCATCTTCAAAGATGCATTAATAAATTGTTGTGACAAAACTGCAAATATTTTGGTTGCATAACATGTCATGGAATTTGCTATTATATCGGAACTGATTCTTTGGATGGAATTTAAACAAAGTATTGAGATACAATCCACCGAAATAGATTTAATTTTTTTAGTCAATATTCATTTTTAAAATAGTATTATATAAGTTTTGTATTTGATTGTACCAATGGCACAATATTTGTGTTTTATAAAACTTACGCATTAGAAAAACATAAGTAGATACCTATCTTATTTCAATCTCTGGTTAAAACTTCCACTGACAATGTCAAATTTTATGTTTTCATTTTTTTCTCGTTTCTTTATTTTATACATACATTGTTTATGTTTTATCTTGAAAGAAAATATAGTAAACTTTAATTTAACGTTTTATTATTACCATAGTATTATGATAATAATTAGTATAATATATCCATGAGCATGCTTTGTTTTTTTTAAATTTTTTGCTACATACTACAATTTAATTTTATTTGTATAACTGTTTATTGTGTACATGTGTGTTATGTCGGGTACCTAAATATTTTTTTTCCGATTTAAATAAAATAAGTAATTCGAAAAAAAAAATTATCTAAAATAATAGGTATTAATTTTTCGCAGCAAGCCGACGTAAAAAATAAGTTGAATTGAAGTTTTATAAATAAATAATGGGATGATATTTTATTTATTTTCAAAATAATTTATCTCGTCGGTCAAAACTTTTTTGTCTATCAGTCGTGGCCGGTCTACTTGACGATATTCCTCCACTTTGTTCTTCCGTCAATCTGCATTGTTGGGTCTTCTATTTTATAATGGCCTCTTTGTTCTGGCAGCTCGTTCCTGGGTCATGACTATCTCGTATCTCGCCGTCATCTCATTGTGGAACACGTCAGTCCGCGCTACCGAACGCTTAATCATGAGCGCACCTCAATCATTAGAGCATTTCATCTTTAATAAGCGGTTGGATAAAGAGAGATAATTGACGTTTAAAAACTCAAATACATACCCGGTCTTTCTTGAATACGCGGTCCGACCTTTTTGCCTTTTTAAACAATATTTCTTCCCGCGGACGGGACGGCGATTTCTCATGGGGGCTTAGCGTCCACGGATTACCGGCACCGGCTCGACCGTGCGGTCGCCGTAATTTATCTGTACAGGTTCGTACAATAGAAACATTCATTTCTGTAAATATTAAAGGTGTTTCGTATGAAATACTAAGTCAATAACTCTAAGGTCGTCTAGAGTCAATAGCGATGGTCGCGTTTATCATTTTTTCTGGATAATTTATTAAAAAAATGCAGAAACGATTCTGATTAATGATTGATGATCGGTAAAAGAAAGTAGAACTTGGTATCAAGCCGACACTTCTATACACTGAGAGTGGAACTTGGTATCAATCCGACACTTATATACAAAGAAAGTTGAACTTGGTATCAAGCCGACACTTATATCCAAAGAAAGTTGAACTTGGTATCAAGCCGACACTTCTATACACTGAGAGTGGAACTTGGTATCAATCCGACACTTATATACAAAGAAAGTTGAACTTGGTATCAAGCCGACACTTATATCCAAAGAATGTTGAACTTGGTATCAAGCCGACACTTCTATACACTGAGAGTGGAACTTGGTATCAATCCGACACTTATATACAAAGAAAGTTGAACTTGGTATCAATCCGACACTTTTATACAAAGAGAGTGGAACTTGGTATCAATCCGACACTTATATACAAAGAATGTTGAACTTGGTATCAAGCCGACACTTTTATACACAGAGAGTGTAACTTAGTATCAATCCGACACTTATATACAAAGAAAGTTGAACTTGGTATCAAGCCGACACTTCTATACATATTTATTATTATTTTACATGTATACGGCCGAACGGGTGAACAGGTTCCATAGCTGACTTACAATAGAATTATCCGGGTTAAAATTAATATCGTTAAATTATTGGTAATCCGATTAAGAACGGAATTGCAGGCCGTTTCCTGAAAAACTTTTTGTAAATTTCTAATATATTGGAACAGGTGTTCATACACCTTCATACATTTGCCTTGATAATATGTGATGACGAAATACGAAAATATTAGGATTTTTATGAACACGTGTTCCGACATCGTGATAAAATATTAGTATTTTACTAAAAGTTTATTGGTAACTATTAATTCATTCATTAAGGGCCTGCAATTCTGGCTTTATAGGTGAATTACCAATAATTTGAATATATATTTAATAAAGTAGCAATACTCTTTTTTCTCCGGGTACGTAATGAGAAAATCAGAATTCAGAGAAAATGAGCAAAAAGACTAAAATTAGAAAATATTTTCCTGTGCCTGTAAAATATGTATAATTACATGGTGTTCGGAAATTAATGGTACAAGTAGAAAACTCGGGAATTTAAATTAGGTACATGTCAAGTGGATTCGTCATTTAACTTTTTTGATTGGAGCTTTCGTTTTTAAGGAAATTGATCCCAAAGTTGAAAATTTTAGAAAAAAAATGAAAATAAATCAGCTGTATGTTGTTTTTACAAATGCGCCGAAGCGTGAACCTGGCTCTGAACTTTCAAGTTGTTTAAGTGATGCAGATTCATGTTTCCCACTTGTTTCCGGAAATTGTGTAAATACCTACATTTTGTTTGTTCATGTGACGGAGAAATGAATAAAAAAACCGAAGGTGAACAAAGGTAGGTATTCAGCGAATACCTGATCATTTCAAGTTCAAATGTAGAGAGAAGTGCGAAGTGAATCGAGCGATTCAATGACCCATGCAATGCCAAGCTTGTTAAATAACGCGAAGAGTTATCGCTTCAATAAATATGTTGACAGAAAATTCATAATAATTACGTTGGGTATTTTTACATTGTCAAACCGCACATGCGTGGGAGAGGGGATTATTTAAAGGCATCGAGATTTACGGCGGAATAGCGAGGTCCCTCACGCAAATACGATGTATCATTCGAAATAATATACGAAGTTGCCTTAAATCATCTTAACCTGGCAGCGATGTGATGTTAAGATGCAACTGATTGTGTAAAGCGGACTTTACAACATGTTTGTTGTGAGAGGAAATGGTGGGAAACGTAAATACTTGTAAGTGGATCGATTGTTATTTTCTCATTCTACAGTTACCTACTAGACTTTTTAACAAAAATAATGCATAATCCATTCGATAAAATCTACAACTCAATAATTTTTGTCTGAAGATAGATTAACATCTGATGGCAAACGTTTTCTGGAACCCCTCGTGCTAGAGAACAATAATATCATGTCATCAAATAACTTGTACTGAGATTCTCGCCTGAAGTTCGGCCGACATGTTGTCTCTGTCAAGTGGCATTACTACTCCTACCTATGGAGACATCTTAAAACTACATAAACTAAATATCCTGACGTAAATCTACACACTCTAACGACATCTGTTGAGCGATATTGAATCTACAAATATTTACCAATACTGTGCAATGTTACTGTATATGCATTACCATAGAATATATCTGAACACGTGTTCAACGCAGGTGGCCTTGTCCGAATAAATACAATGGACGAGATGACTGTTATTTTGTTATGAAATTTGTCAATTTATTCGTTATGGGCATCCGTCCAGATTTTAACAGGAAAACGAATAATTTGACCAAATTTTTAATAAATTAACACTTCATATCAGTAAGTGTTTACAGTTTACGGTGAGCGAATAAGTATGCCTTTCGTGCACTAGACTTCATAGATGTTATTTATTTTGAAACCCTATTTTTACATAATTCAATTTAATTACTTGTATGGCTATCACAAAATGTCTTTGCACTTTTACATTTGTTTATGTGCCTGTAACAATCCTTAAGCCTAACATTTACGAGGTTACATAAGAAACAAACACAATCTTATTCCTTTAAATTGTAAAAATAGCTTTTTTGCGTATCACGGATAGCAGGTTTGCCATTAATCTTTCTAAAACCCTAATCTTCTTCTCTTTCCTTGCTTTATTTTTTTTCAGAGAGCACACATTTCAGTGTTATTTAAATTACAAAGCATTCTGATTCTTCCTCGGCCATTCTGTTCGCCATTATGCAGGCTGAGAGGGTGAGATGTCATGCCATTTATTATTTGGGAGCCCCGGCCTTAGAGCCTCCCCAAAACCCCACAAAGCCTCCCACGTCTATCCTCACTGGCCTAGACGCAAGTAGCCGTGACACGCGATTTTTAATAGAATCAGCGAGCATCAGGAAGTTCTATGGCCGATTAAGCTTGTGTGTAAATACTTATTGTATTAATCAAAAAACGGTGCGCGCTTTTTGAATAATAAACTTTTATTTCTAGGATAAGCGAGGGTGAGACATGTTCTAAAATTAAATACTGATACAAAACAATGGTTTTCTTTGTTTACCAAAAGCATTTTTTTAACGAAAGTATCGCACAATCATCTGGAGTCAGTGAGACTATAACATCCACAATTGTTAGGCAGAAATTATTGGGGAGGAGAAGGAGACGGGAAAGAAAAGAATGGGCTTAAAACACGACTGAATCCATTTTTAATGGCGACCTTTCACTCGGGTGATACTGAGAGTATCTACCACTGAGAAACGTACGGAAAATATACGACACATTTCTAACACCACACAATTTAAATTATATTAAATTTATTTGCACACACTTGGATTTAAACACGCACCATCCGGATTCGTAGCAAAGGATTGTAACTACGGAGGTCGTCAATTATTATTTAAACACGCAACATCCAGATTCGTAGCAAAGGATTGTAACTACGGAGGCCGTCAATTATTATTTAAACACGCAACATCCGGAATCGTTGCAAAGGATTGTAACTACGGAGGCCGTCAATTATTATTTAAACACGCAACATCCAGATTCGTAGCAAAGGATTGTAACTACGGAGGCCGTCAATTATTATTTAAACACGCAACATCCGGAATCGTAGCAAAGGATTGTAACTACGGAGGCCGTCAATTATTATTTAAACACGCAACATCCGGAATCGTAGCAAAGGATTGTAACTACGGAGGCCGTCAATTATTATTTAAACACGCAATATCCAGATTCAAAGCAAAGGATTGTAACTACGGAGGCCGTCAGTTATTATTTAAACACGCAACATCCAGATTCGTAGCAAAGGATTGTAACTACGGAGGCCGTCAATTATTATTTAAACACGCAACATCCGGAATCGTAGCAAAGGATTGTAACTACGGAGGCCGTCAATTATTATTTAAACACGCAATATCCAGATTCAAAGCAAAGGATTGTAACTACGGAGGCCGTCAATTATTATTTAAACACCCAACATCCAGATTCATAGCAAAGGATTGTAACTACGGAGGCCGTCAATTATTATTTAAAAACGCAACATCCGAATTCGAAGCAAAGGATTGTAACTACGGAGGCCGTCATTATTATTTTATAATATTTATAAAAATTCACTGCTCTCCCTTTACAGATCTTACCATAACCATGAATACTGTATAGCCCATTCACTATGCACCCAATTAAGTAAAATTATTGAAAATTCTAAGTACCAGTAAATACCAGGATTAAATAATAGCAGTTCCATTAACACGTGTTCCAGATTATGTCCTCTGCGTGCGAACTGCATCTAAATTTCTCTAATAATCAATATACAGTGTTAATCTCAAGTGAGTATGGTCCTGTATATTATATGTCTGTATAGAATATAAATAAAAAACACACACATATATATATATATATATATATATATATATATATATATATATATATATGTGTGTGTTATATATATATATATATATATTTACATTGAAACGCAGCATAAAGTTCATTGGTCAAATGCATTATAGGTACATATAGATTTGTACTAGTGATCGACGAACCGCTGGACGTAATCTGTTAGCCATAAGTTGTTATAATGGTTTGTCTATAGTTAGTAATAAAAGCAATAATATAAGAGCATTATATAAATATATTATATAGGTATTTGAAGAGCGCCCTTGAGGTGATCTATCACAAAAAATAGTGCTGTACAAATCATCCAAATATTATTATTAAAAGGGAAACACAACAGTTGACAAAAATGACACAATAAAAATATCGATATTTGCGATTCCTACATAAATATTACATAAAAATGAAGGAAAGAATTTATTAATATAATAAATTGGCCAGTTTTTCCGGTTGTTAAGAAAGGTAAGATCAATAAAATAAAGCCTAGTTACATTTACCTGTACGTTTAATGACGGGGTGACGGGTAATAATATAATTAAAGATGGAAGAATGGTAAGCGCGTGTCATAATATGTCGTATGCTTCGTATGCTGAGTTTTAACAATTTAATTTCCCAAAATAAAAGTTTCACCAAACTGTAAACTGAACCCTTATCCATATACCGGCGGGCCCGGCGCTATTATTAGGGTGGGGTTCGCCCTTCCGTGCGTTTTGTTCGGAACAGCTTTTACAGGATACTTTATGTGCAATTAATGCAAATCCCTTTTGTGTGCCACTATGGACGCCATATTTTATCCGCCTCCCATTATCAGCCAGGAATAAGGACTTTATTTATTAATCGGAACGAAAACTACACCAAAAGCTCTTAATGAAACAAGTTTTAAAAAAACGTCGAAAATGGAATGCCTATGTTTAAAAGAACAAGCTTTGTTTTGTTTGATACGATTTTTGTGGTTTCATTCATTACTAGGTAAATGCGGAGAAGATCCAGAAAGGCAAAACTCGATCATGCTTTCCAGGTTAACACTATTTTAGCAGGTGAAAAGTCACTATTATAGGTACAATAATTAAACTAATAAATCAATGCCTTGCACTTAACAAAGTCATGACGTTAAACTCTTGCCAACATGTCAAAATCTTTAAGAGGTAAGTTCTTATAAATAATAAAAATAAACAAGAAAACCTGCCTTAGATACAAATCTGATTGGAAACAAATAATTGAATCACGAAATAAGTCCACTTGGATTTTCATGTGTTCTTCTTCAATCCATGTCTTATGCCTTCTAGTCTTAGCCTTGTATGACGAACTTCGAATCAATTGGATATATCATTATGATAAATGTGCAACCACATTTACGGGACGACATATATTTCGTGGTGTGTCAAACAACCTTTCACTGCGAGAATAAGTAGATATTGTTTCACCACAAACATCGATAAACAATTTATAAAATTAGCGTCAACATAATCCATAATCGTCCCTCTAACCGCTGAAAGCCCCATTGCCATTACATCAAATCGCATTTGCAAAACCACGCGCCTTGACGTGATGTCAAATCCACTTGCCCCGCGCTTATAACTGTTTTAAGACACTTGATATCGGGGGCGGGGGCGCGTGCTTGTGACAACCCTGCACTTCTTACCAGCGACCCACCCACCCCTGTGCAATATGCAGTTGTCAACCTTGGGAAATAATACTAGGGCTGTGATAAATTAAAATAAAATATATAGGTATGGTAAGGCCTTTTCAGGAAATAACTACTCTGAATTGCAGTTACAGGTCACTGGAACATTAATATCTCCCTTTTAAACATTTATCCGTGTCTTAAAAAATCAAATTTAAATTTTATTTATGAACATAAATAAAATAAAGAAGAACGACTTCTGTATTCGATATGTTAGTCATTTAAAAAATAGGTTTTAGCTGTCTGAAAGAAAAAAATAATCGAAAACTCCACTCGTAGAACACATAATTTTCTCGAGTATAAAAGATTTGCCACCCCAGTACCTCCCCCACGCGTGACCCGCGCTCCCATTGTCCGCCGGCCGATTAGCAAATATTACCCCCTCGTAATCCAACTACGAATACCAAACACACAGTGCACACAACACACTTGGAGTACCAACTTTCCTCCTTATGTCTGCGAAAACAATTGACATAATGCTGCTGGTGCGGCGCGCTCTCCTCTCGAATTACCAGCGGGACATTTTGCTATGGCGGGCTACAGGGGTAGAAATAAGTACTCAGGTACTTGTCGAGTTTCCCGGGCGTTGGGTTGCATTGCAAATATTAGGTTGTGTGTTTTAGGGGGGATGATTGAGTTGTAGAACGTTTTGCTAGAGCATTATTTGTATTTGATCACATCGGTGGATTGGTAAACAGCATGATTTGATTTGAAGGGAAAGTTTTTTTTTTATTACTTATTTAAGAATTAAATAATAATATTTGGCTTATTTATAAAGCGCCGTTTTCGTGAAAATTCACCTCAAAGGCGCTGATAATAAGGCAATGTTTCGTCGGTGGATGTTCATACGACATGATACGATATGGCAAAGCATACGCTTATCCCAGTATATCTCTAAGAACACTTCGTCCAATCATCGGAAGGAGGTTGAGTTTCTATCGGTCCCGGAACGAATACACAGTAACCCACAGCCGATGTGGGAATGTACAGGGTGCAGTTAAATAGACAGTCCAGTTTTAAAAGGTCTGAAATTTGGAGAGGTCTCATTGTGTTGGGATGGTCGTGCCGTTTTTTTGATTTGAACATCACCGGGGTTTCGCCGTACGCACGTTTTTTGAAAATGTCTTTTCTTTCGTTGCCACCCTGCGGGCCTTCTGGTTTCATTTTGGGACTTCTCCCTTTGGAACTACCCGAAGGAAAATATTCTTAAATGTCGGCCTCACACCTTGGAAAAACTCAAGGATCCAATTCGGGAGGAAATGGCCGCTATGTGCCAAAAAGCGACCTTCAGAAATCACATTAATCTATGTATCGCTACTGGGGGCCATCATCTTTCTGATGTCATCTTTAAGACTTGATGCATAAGACGGCATGATGTACCAAATAAAATAAATTAAATCCCTTGTCGGCAAGTTGCGCCGTTTCTTTTTAATAGCCCTTCAAAGTGTACTGTCCGTTTTTGCACTGTCTGTTTTGCCGCATCCTGTATTGAAGAGAGACGGAGTCAGAAGGATAATACACACTAGAAATGATGTCCATATAGATTTCAATCGAAACTGATGTCGCCACTGACTTAGTACCTTTTTAATATTTCCTATATAGCACGCCCTTTCTCTCTATTACACTGCCTGACATCGAATAATTCTATTTGATAGAAATGACAAAATCATAACGACAAAAAGAAATTTTCATATTAGAAAATTTAAGCAAAGGATGATCAGACTTTTGGAGCACGAAACACTACATTTTATTTTTTTATTATTTTAATATAGATCATAGTTACATTAATACATACATATTTTGCAATATATCATATTTAGGTACATAGTTGGTCATGTATACCTTATCAGAAAAGAGGAGCTCTTGTGCCTGATAAGGGAGCCACGATTCTTACTTAGATTCAATGTTATGTGTAAAATATAAATATAATATATATATATATACATATTTTTTTAATAAGTTTTTTTGGAAAAAAAGTTTGATTTTATTTATTTGTTCTTGTTGGTTCGTAATACAGCGCAATTCGGAAGGGAGATTATTGTAGTTTTTTATGGCTTGGTAAATATAATGGTTTTGCATTTGAGTTGTTTTAAAGATTGGTTGATTGATTCAATTTAAACTACATATCGCATTTCTTCGTCATTGTGCGTCAATGACCGTATTATTCATCACATTCCTTTTTTTACTGCTTTTTTAAAGTTTTCTTGGTGGTTAGCTATATCTCACCGTTTGGTTACTCTAATGTTTTGTCTTAACCTTTCAAATCTTGTTCCAAGAAACATTCTTATTATTGTTTCCATGTAAATATAAGTCAACCCATTTTGCGTTTACCCGTAGTATAGTTCCAAATTGATATAATTTTTAAGTTCATTCATCTTTTTGGTTTGTTAATGTTTCACCTTCAACTCTTTGTACGATTATAATGGCGTTATGTAACAAACATTGGCTCGGCAAATATGAATGTCACATTATAAATTTAAATCGTTGTCGGTTTCGTCGGTATTAGATTGAGCAGCGTAATAAAATGAATAATTCAAATAAATAAAAAAAACCTTCAAAAGATGATGAGAAACTTAACATAAATTCAGATTTACAAAGTTCTTATTATCATGTTTATAAATATTCTATAGGACTAAGTAAATACCAAAAACACCTGTATAAAGTGCATCAATTCTTGCATCAGTTGCTCTCTATGTAGATACCTCTGCATACGGACGGCGGCGGATTGAAGGATGGCATATTTTTGTTTATTTATTAACAAATAACAACTGCTTATGATGCTAATACTCCCAGCTTAGGTGTCAATGAACTAGATAGGTTGAGCTGTTCTAAATAATATAACATGAATATAAAATATACCGTATTGTTACAGACGTCATCGTAGAGTCAAAAGCCGATTTATAAACAATAACATGTTTTCTTTTTTTTATCATATTTATGTTATTTTATGTTGGTGCAGTCTGCCAAGACGAATACAGTAAATCACGACCCCTGTGAGCTATTTCTAAGGTAAATATTTAGCTAGCCAGAAGAAGCCAGTAGCACATTTGTATTGTCCACGACATCTGGTAGTGCAACAAAAGTTTACTGTTTAGTATGTCGTTTGTATTTCTACATCTTTCATCGAGGTGTTGTTTGACCAAGAAATTGTTTCGACTAGGTACCGACGAAAATTCTAAAAGTTTTTCGTTTTAGAAACGAATTCTTTTTGTGTGTTCAAATAACATCTCTATTTGAATACACTATGATTTCTGCTATAAAACGAGACTGGCTTGTTTTCAGAGCAGGCACTTGCTTCTAAGGTTTACATGAACTATTATTACATTGAACTATTAAATAAATCATGGACTATTACATTAACAGCCCAAACCTCTTGGAATGCTATAAATTGTTTGGACCGAACAACTACCGTCAGGGTTGACGCCACGACTTGCTCTGTATTCCACACGGAAGAACGGACGTTATGGCCCAGCATAGCATGACAAGAGGTATGGTGCTGCTAAATGATACCTCTAGGTCTCTTGACATTTTCAACATTGGCCTTGAAGATTTCAAAAGTCATTTTAGGCAAGAACTCTAAAATATCGGTTATTACTTTGTATATTTTTGTTATATTTTGTTATTTTTACGTGTATTGTAATAGGATTGCATCAATCTGTAATGCACAAACAAAAATTACTAGGTAATTAGATGTAGAGTTGTTTGGCGGTCCGTTTGTCTACACCTGCGGTGAAACGGCGTGATGGTTAGTGAGGGCAAAAAGTACTTTATCTCCTCTCATAAGGAAACATGCATTTGATAAAAGCGACTTGATACAACATGTAGGTAGCATTTAAATACGATACAAATTAAACTAACACACATATATATATATAATGGACACTTTTTTATGTAGTGCCTTCTAGTGATACACATCTTTTGATGGCCTCCGTGGTTGATAGGTAAGGCTATCGTCGAGCAAGCTGGAGGTCGCGGGATCAAATCCCGGCGTGCGCAAATAAATTTTATTCGATTAATTTGTCTTACTTCACAATTTACTCATTTTAAAATACAAAGTATGTTTGCTGCACGTTCCAGAGTGGAAGATACTCTGAGTATCGCCCTGGTGTAAAACGACAACTCAGAATTTAAACGTTGCTTGAAATGGCTTTGACCGTATTTGGTGACCAGATCTAGCCAGGTGCTTCCTCACATTCCTCTTCTCTAACTCCTTCCCGTCCTTTCAGTACTTTCAGCCTAACAATATTCCCCGAATGGGGATGCAATAGTCTCACTGACTTCAGACGGTTGGGAGCAGTTGGAACTATTGTTCGGTTTCACATAAAAATGCGCTTTACAATCAAAGGGTAACAAGCTAGTAGTCTTAGAAGAACTATTTTATTTATAAACTAGTTTCTACTAATTTACTAACCTAACCTAACCTAACCTAACCTAACCTAACCGTGCCACTAGCACGAACCACAACAGCACAGCATCACTATATATTCAAGGGTGTAAAATTATTTAATAAATTACCCCTTGATATACGATCGGAAGAAAACTATGAAAAATATAAAAAAAAATTTAATTAAAATACTCTTGTACCACCTCATAACTTTACTTATTGTTTAGAAATATGTTTTTGCCTTTTAAATTCTTTGAATCATTTATTAACTAACCTATATTTTTATTACTTTTGTTGTTATTTTTTGTTTTATTACTAATATTTTTTGTTTAATTTAAACAAATGTTAAAATATTTTTGTTGTCCTCTCCTAAACACAAGCAGCTGCTTTATTAGGAGAGTGATTGAAATATTGGTGTTAATATTGTTAAAAAATTGTAACCTTGTTTATATGTTTCAATAAAAAATTAAAAAAAATAAAAAAAAATTCTCACACTTTTTTACAAAACCGACAAACCGATATAATCGGCAAAGAAGACCAGTTAGCCTTTTCACGATAGACAAGACGAACGTTTATAGAAAAGATATAACTCTCAATTAAGAAGATAATTATAACTAATAAACTATAATTGAAACATGAAACAGAACAAGACATAGAAAAATACAAAATAACGGTCTCAACTGGGTATCGAACGCAGGATCTCTGTCTTACCGAGACACGCCTTTATCCACTTTTGGACCTAATTACTAAACATAATATTTTTCGCTCTTATGTTTCATATTCAGAATTAAAAATATTATCTTGCAACGAATTTTTCCCATATTTTTGGCAGCCATCTTTTTAGAATGATCACAAAGTTCTAAAGAAATAGTTTGTAACCTAGATAGTGTCTCGGATAAACATTTTTAA
This sequence comes from Hesperophylax consimilis, assembly GCF_061612785.1. Classification (NCBI taxonomy): domain Eukaryota; kingdom Metazoa; phylum Arthropoda; class Insecta; order Trichoptera; family Limnephilidae; genus Hesperophylax; species Hesperophylax consimilis. The sequence continues at coordinate 1,950,870 of NC_142839.1, read as the reverse complement.
TTTATATGGGATACCTATTGGTTTTTTCTAAAAGTCTAATTGAATATTGAATTTTTATTGGAACAACTATTTTTTTTTAAGGTTATACCATCGGTAATATCATTGAAGAAGAAAATAATATTAAAAAATTCTAAACATAAAACAAAACAATACACAGAAAATAAAAAGATAACGATCTCAGCTGGAAATCGAACCCAGGAACTCGGTTATATCGGTCTTACTAAAAAACGTGGTGAAAATATGATATTACTTATCCAGTCAAAGAGGGTTGTTTATCTGTTGTTCAAACGGAATTTCGGAATTTTTCCAAGGTGTTTTAAATGTTCTATATTTTTCTTCATTTTAGATATCGTAAAACCAAAAAATAGATAAAATTATCTTTTAGATCTTCGTATTTTTCGTATTTGATATATTCTTTAATTTTTAAAAAGTTCAATATTTTAGTTTCAAACATGAACAAAATTTATTTGATATTTGATCAAAACGTCACAAATTTTCATAGAATTCAATTTAAAAAATACACAGTCCTCCTACCTTGTAAAGAATTAGCAAGAAAATTGTCAGTTCATTTTTTATCTCAATTAAATATTATAATAATTATTCCCAGAGCATAACCAAAAAAACAGACTTTTTGGTTTCATTTTGGCACAACATGAACGTTGATTTAAAACATTATACATATTTACATATATAAGCAAGAGGCATGTTTGTTATTAAAAAAACATTACTTTCATGGATGTTTTATTAAATTCATGCGGTAAAAGTCAAATAAAAAAATAATATGTACGAAATAACTTCTCTTTTCCGGTAACATGAAAATATTTCAAAAAGTAATGTGACAGTATTAATGGATTAAAACTGATGAAAAATAACATACATAAAAGAAAATATATTGAATTATACTAAAACAATAGTGAATTGGTAATTAGAATATTATTAACGAAAACATGTTTTAAATCACACGTTACAAAAACAATTCAGAGTTGTCATTTTCCCGTGAAAAAAATCTGGATTTCTGTCGGCCAAAGGGCTGTGTTGTCAGATCTAATGCAGCCAGTTTTTTACAAGCAATAATTCGAATTCGAAATTTTACGATCTTTGTACAATGTGCCACAAAAACACCGCTGTGAAACATTGTGAAGTGATTTTTATATTGGTAAGGCTGTATGTATATACATTGATGTGTATAACCTTCAAAAGTTAAAGAAAAGTTGTACCAATAAAAATTGAAAGATAATAACAAGCTTTTAATTTACAGATTTATTACATGAATCTTTGCCGACCCTGTTTTCAAGTTACAACGTAAGTAGATTCTGTTATATCGGTAATGGTCCAAGAGATTCAGAGTATCAGGGGTCAAGCAGATGGCGAGTAAGCCTGAGCCCGGGCAGGTATGAGGTCAAACCACACACGCGGTCCTCGACGTGAATAGTGACCAGAGATTACGGACAACACAGCCTTTATGTGGAGGCTTTTGGGCGAGTGTCAAGGAATAATTGGATTGACGGTTATTGTAACATTTGCATCGACAATTACTGATTACTAATTGTTGTGTTACATGTTGTTTGATATATAGATGCGAGAGATTTTTCTTGGTTTAATATGAAAATCAATTTGTTTTTACTAGCAAAATTCACCTTATTTTATACGTAATTGAAATAATCCTGGTTTGAATTTGCTTCTGTGAAGTCGTTGCATTGAGGAAGCCGAAGTTGTAGATTTAGCTTTTAGAAAACATCGTCGGTGCAGTAATTTTATAGTAACCTGGATTTTCGAAGCACGAATCCGACTTTATTTTCTAATTTTACATTAAATAACATTAATCTTCCCCTGAATAATCAGTTGGTTAAACTTGTATTTTTCGATTTTTGTGATGTGACTAGGATATTGTAGTTTGCTCTCTTTTTATTTCCGGTTACTCTTTCGTATCTTTGGCTATTCGATGAAGCCTCACGCATTACTCCTTACACGAATTGATTTCATACACAGTTTCAGCGTTAATGTGTGCACTATAGATTATAACCTAATAGGTAACCGCGAAATAGCAAAAACATAGAAATAAAAAGATTGTCCTTTCTTGTTTTTGAAATAGACAGTCGATCTGTTGAGGGTATGGCAAGGTGAAATCGATCGCTTTATAATATCAGATCCATAGTCGTAATTAACGGTGATTTTATATTGATTTCCCGGGCACGGTCGCGCTGTTGATAGCCAGATCGATAGTGATAATGCAATAAATAAGAAATCAATATACGCTGGCAACACCGGTGGTATTGCCTATGAATTGACATTCCGAAACGTCAAACATCGAATAGCTGCCTAATTTTTTTTAATAAATTGACAATGTTACATTGAAATTGCAACCCAATTATAGATTGGCAGTCCGTATTTACTATTTATGTGAACAAATTTCGTTTATCCAAGGCTGAACCAATGCAACGTCACTCGCCCGAACGGATTCAACTCACCGAGTATTCGACTTATTTCATTTCTAAGAGTTTCGTTAGTTTAACTACGTTAGACAGTAAATTCACATTACGAACGTAATAATTCAACGAAATATGTATATTGACAGTTAACCGAAGCTTATCTGATACTAGGAGGCAGTGATAAAATTCGTCTACGGGCCGTCGTGTGTTGGAACATTTCTTATTAATTCATGGTCGACGAATTTAATCAATATCGTATTGGCATAGGCCTTTATCGATCGACCGTGCTAGACCTCCTAATGGTCTGAGAATGTGATTACATGTATACAAACATTCCTCTATTTACTAAACAAAGTAAAATTATTGATACCCAATAAAACCTCTATTTAAAATACTAAATTTCGATTCGTTGCCAAGAAGGCGTCAAAAACACGTAAATTCGTTTCATATCAAAGTCCTAACTACGCTAAGCATCTGCCATAGGAGTTGAATTGTATACAATTCATTACATTCCTTGTTTGCTTATACAATAGTTGTGTTCCTACACTTGGAACAGGTGGCAGGTCTCAGCTGCACATCAGATGGACACCTGAGATGGATATTTATAACAGAGTGATGGACGTTTCTAATCATTTCTGCGAGTCATCTCCTACCTCCGCTGACGAGATTCAAACCCTTTTAGTTTCAGCAAGAGGCACACCATCGAAATGTGCGGATCACCATTATTATTATTTACCAAATGCCTAATTTGTTTATATTAATACAATTTTTTTTTGCTAAGTGGCATGATTGAGCTACGATTTTTTTGAGTGAATAGATTAATTTGAGGCGTCAAAAGAATGCTGTAGTTTTAAGAGGTTAAGAATGCAGTTTGGTATGTTTAGATCATTTTATAGGTTGGGATAATAACAAGATGGCGATGATTTTTTTTCCTTTCATGGAATAGAGAATCGATCCAATAAAGTGAATTTTCCTGGCTGAGGATCATTCGTTAGTAGACAGGTGTTAAAAGGATATATTTTAGTAGACTGACGGTGTGGAGAAGTTTGATGGGTTTGCTGCTACCATTCTTTGAAGGAAGGGGAAAGCTGAAGAAAATTAATGAAATTAAATTTTTTTCCTAGTATTTATATATTGTCACAAATCTTGTGAAATTAGTAACTAACAATTTATTATAGAGAAAAAAACTATGTGCAATTAAATACTAATTTTGGTGGTGTGTCTCTGTCTACCTATAACTGTACCACTGGGATTTGCTTTGATTTTCGAAATTAGAACTGATTATGGGTACAATTCAGACGAGCGATAAAGTTGGTACCAAAATTAATGAATTAATAATGCTGTAATAGAAATATGTATTTCTTTCGTTAAAATTTTTGACAAATGTCGTAATTTTACTAACGATATACATTCGAAAGGTACAATTTCTGATAGTCTCTAAAATTAACAATTTTTTATATCGAAAAACATCTTGAGGCAAATTTTTTTTGTAAACACTTTTAGCTTCACACATAATTATAATATTCCGTGATCTTACACGGGTTTGCGATAGTAACTACTAATACTAATAATACTTTGGTCTGGAAATAACACGCACCAAACAAAAACACTAGCCTTTCTCGAAGAAGACAAATACGATTTGGCGGTGCTTTTTCACTTTGAACTATCAATCTTTTTTAAGGTCGATAAGTAATGCTAATTATTACTAAGAGGTGGGGTGGGGTAACGGCAATAAGTAAAAAGAAAATGCTCTTCCATGATTCCAAGCCAGAGGTCATGGGCTACAAATATTTATCAATATATTTCATAAAATTAATATATCTGAAGATTAGATTGACAACCTCTTCACTACAGAGGGAACATTCCTGGTTGCAAATAATACTGCTAAACACTTGTATCGATAAAATAACACGGACCGTTGTAGTATTGCGAAGACTGAAATAATTGCAGAAGTGTTAGCAATATTAAAAAATCCTTTACATATCAAACTAAGACCCGAAAGTAACATTCTCTAGGCCATCTGCGATCTGCGTACGAGAGATTATAATAAAATCGTGGAAACCGATAATATCTGACTTGCGTCATACTATACGTAAGAGGATCGTTAAAAAAACAGGTTCACGATCCATCTTATATCAGATGATTAGAGGTCCAAAGAAACTACTGTACAGTACGCAGTGTACAGCCTCCCGACCATAAGTGCTGATTAAAATCGCCTCTTTACTGGAAGGACTTCATTATGAAGATTGATGGACGATTGTGTGAATAGAAGGGACAAGAAATTGGTGTTTGAGGGACATTATTGGGTACTTGAAGACTTTTATTGTCAGGTGAGATGATGCGTGTTTTATGGTGAAAAAATGGGAACATAATGGGGATCTGTGCCATAATTTTCTTCGGTTTCAATTAATGGTGGATGTACTTTCATCTCATTCATTTACACTTCGACGGTTTTGAAATCGGCTCTCTGGGGGTTAAAGTTAATGACCACTCACCACTTACAGGCGCTTTAGAAACTATCAACATCTTTTTGTAAATACTTTCTGCTTAATTACGTGCAGACAAACAATGGTTAAAATACTAGTGTATGCACTATGTAAAAAAAATTAAAAATATGTTTTTGGTCTGCTTTACTGCCAAGTCAAAATATCACTATTTTCTTATGTTTTAGACATAGTTTTCCTATGTTATTGCTTATTTTCATAATAAATATTCCCAAGAGAAGTGTTCTGCACTCCTCCAAATAACATAAAATGTGATAAGAATCATTCGAAGGTGTGTTAATAGTCAAGACCACATCACAATATGATTATATTTTCGTGCAGCCACTTGAGAAAATTGTAGACGGCATTGAAACGAGGTCCCGGAGGTATGCATCGTGTATTCGAGCATAAGCGTAAGAAGGGGCGTTACAAAGATATAGACAGACAGATTGATTCGGTAACTAGACAGTTGTGTCGACTCACTGTGCGGCCGACAAAAGGCCACAATTACCGTGAATTACCGTTAATGATGGACACATGCCTTGATGTCTGCTATTATTTGTTTAATTATATCAAAATGAGCATAGTTTTATTAATTAGACGGCCAGATTGGGATAACTATTTGAATATTTAATTACATAGGACCTAGAATTTTACCTTTGCAACTTACAAAATGTCTGAATTCTATGAATAGAGTTATCATGCGTTGTGTATGATTTTTTTCACCAATTCTTTTGTTTTAAATTTTGATAACAAAGTAAGTGCTAAGACTTGGGGTCTTAGCAGGAATGAAAAGATTATTTTTTATTCAAGCTGATTTATTATTCTATACGCTAGGAGTTCATCTGTCTTATGCAGAAGAATTCAATCCATGTGTGTGTTCTGACGTTGAGTGTGACGTATGTTTTAACGAGCGATTACTCCTTTCATTAATTTTATTTACATTAGAAAGAAGACAGAAAGTCAGTTATTTATTTATTTATTAATCTTAAGTTAGCTCACATCTTCGTGTGTGCTAATAGTTTTATAAACATATAGTTATGGCTACCACCATAGGATTATTTCTATGGCTACCACGAAAACCATGATAAAAAATTGTATGAATCGCTCGACTGTATTTTAATGGTGTTTCCATATAGAAATAAGTGCACGTGATTCCAATAAGCACTTTCGTGCTAATAATTTAAGCTCACTCAAATTTCTGCATCAGAATAGAATGTGTATTCAATACAAACAGGAAAAATTGTTTAACGCATTGTGGACTTCTTTTGAGTATTCTTTGAGCAGTAAGAAGAATAAGCTCACATGACACTTGTAGCGAATGTTTTTTCTAGAATCTATTCATTATCATTTATCATACTTAATAATATTATTCATTACAACTTCATACGATAGGTAATTTCCAAATTCAATCTGACAACAGATTGAATTTGGAAAAAGAATCGCAAAACCAATACGTAAAACTTATAATATTTGTCAAATAGGTATATTAGATAGAACTTCTTTTTATAGATGATGAATCGCCAACTCTCGAGAACATAGCGAAGACAGAGCATTACTCTGGAATCTATTATCATCCAGAAATATCATTATTCACCATTTTTTTATAAGAAAGAATATCTTTCAATATTTTAATTCATCATACTACCATCATTAGAAGTGGAAATGCTGCTTATTATTGATGTAGGACTTAAATAGTAGATGAACATTGGTGGGCATTTGTTCATTCAACTACGAACTGTTAATTAGAACTTGAACTTGAATTTTTTCAACCTAATAAAGCCCCCTAACACTTTTCTATTCATTAAGATCTGCAATTAAGATACAAACAGTTAACTCCTACCTTTTATACCTACATAATATAATGTACATACTAGCGCAGACCCGTGGAAAATCACAAGATATTCTGAAATCTTGACAAATTACTTCCAATTTTGAAAATGTGTTAAAAATATTATATTGCTAGGTAGGTACCTACTTATCAGTTTTCTGAATTCTTCACACGATCAGTTCCAATATTGAAAATGACACATAAATTAAAAGCAAATTCGAGTTCATCGAACCAGATTTCAAGCAGGACTAAGGCAAAGATAACCGAAATTAGTACATTTGGCTAGCTTTATTTTGATAAGGTTTCCAGAAAACGCGGTTCTAACTCTCGATAAATTCAAAATAATTTATTGAAAGTTTTTCCTTATAAACTTCGAACTGTATTATTTATGTCATTGTTAGATAAGAGATATTAACAATTCGCTAACATTACATTTTTTAAAAAACATTGAAATTATATTAAGAATCATAATATGCAGGTACGGGAATTATAAACTTTCCACTACCTAAGGGTTTGCTCGAACCTCTCCTCAAACTGTCAATGTTTAACTGTCAAACCAATATATACGATGTTTTATCATGATTACGATTGTTTAAAAACATAATTTAAAAAAAATAAAAATAATCTAAGGGTAGAACTCACCAGCCCTCAAAGCGTCCATAGGTACCGAGGGGTAGGGGATGGAGTAGGGGTAGCCTTCCTTCCTCAGGGTTTTGGGCTTCCTCCTTGGCCGGTACTTGTAGTCAGGGTGCTCCTTCATGTGCATGGCGCGCAGGCGCTTCGCCTCGTCGATGAAGGGCCGCTTCTCATCCTCGCTGAGCAGCTTCCATTCGGCTCCTGGGAAAGGAATGAACATTCAAAAACTTTATTCATTTTGATGCATGTGTAGTAAAAGTAAGCAAAATAACCGTCTCCTGCCATTCGCAGAAAGGGCGTTATTTTATTAGTAGCTCAATTGCGTTCATTGGTGGCTTGTCGATGTTGTCGCTTGTTGATGCGCTTCATTCTAGCGACGCGCGACGATAGGCTTCTGCGAACACGGAGAAAAATGAACATTTCTGATTTATTTAAATCCTGTAAAAAACTGGATTGCAGGCCGTTTCCTATTAAACTTTTAGTACATTCATAATATATCGGAACACGTGTTCATGCACCTGCATTTGTCCGGATAATATACAATTACGAAATGCAAAAATATTAGAATTTTTATTAAGAATCTCTTTTACAAAACCCTATCAATTCACTTGTTAAAGCCTACAATCCCGTTTTTAACCGGATAACTAATAATTTGAAGAGATTTTTAATAAATTAGCAATATTTTATATCAGTTAGTTTTCTCCGTGAATCTAGGAAGCATTATTTAATTTTTGGTGGAACTATAGGAACTTATATTAATATTACTACTTTGCTAATTTAACAGTGTCAAATTTGAGAGCAATTCTTTAGAGCACTTTGCAAAGCTGGAAAAGAACTTAGAATTACCCTTTTTAGCTCGGCTTTAAAAAAGTCACCGGACAAAAATTATTGTTAGCACCACCCGAATAAATGACATGAAACTCTATTTTACGAAACGTAGAAACTCGTATTCTATTTAAAAAGAAAATCCGATTCAAACTACATTAAACAAAACACTATTCGAATAGAAAAAAACTAGTCTTGAAATTGAGAATTTCAGGACCTATCAATTAATAATAAAATCACTGTCTCGAAGGTCGAAAATGAAAATTTCAATTTAAAGCATAAATCAAAACTGAACAAAACAAAAATCCATCATTAGAATGATCAAATTCGAATATCAGAAACCAAAAACAATGAGGCAAACTGGCAATTAGACTGCGAAAGCTCTAAATTAAAACTGCCGTCTCTCGGATCCGGGAAAAATAACGGCCGATTGCTCTCAATAATGAATGGCTGTTTGGGTCCCGCGGGAGGGGTGGGTGAGGTGCCACCCCACAACCACCCCCTTCCCAGTCGATATTCAATTGTTAGGCTGAGTCGTCATTTCGGTGAGGTCACAATGCGGCGACAATGGCGACTCTATCTGGCCCCATTGTGCACCCATACGCCGGCGCTCATTTCCATTATCTTCGTCTGGCATAAAGGCTACACGGGTAACTCCCAGTTCTCTGCTCAGTACCCAGTACCCAGTACCCAGTAGTCCAGGAGATTCGGAGACCTGGTCCACATTGTGGAGGCTTTCACCGTAATGAAGAGTATTTTTGCGCGATTCCGGCACAATGCGGGGAGTGTGTGTGTTTGTGTGTGTGTCTGTATGTTCCGTGTCAGTGTGTTGGCGTCTCCTCCGCAATCTCCCGCCCATCTACCTATTTGCTTTTTGTTGGCAAGGAGTTTACAGCGCCATTATGGGGCCGGGATATCTGCAAATAACAAAGAAGCATTATCATCGAGTTGCGATGTTTCGGGAGAGCGGAATAAATATTTTATACCTTTTATTGACTGAAAATGGTTTATCAATATCCGTAAAAGCAAAGACGTATCTATCATTAATAGAATTGATAGTTTATATTTACTTCGACAAGGGGAGACTTTATGTGGGTACCTCCTAGAAAGAGTAAAAAGCAGAAAATGATTATTGGTTTGCTATAATTTATTTATTATTGTTAATCGACAGCGATTTTCATTTATTTGATTCTTTCAATAACATTCATTGTTCGTTTTATTTATACTCGGGTTTCCACAAGAGACGAATTATCGACCTTGTTTTTACTCCATGATAAAGTAGTGTATCAGTGTTATATTTTGTCAGTCTTTCTTAGTTATTTTAATTCTAAATAAGACAATTATTAAAATGAATAAAGGAAAATTAAAAAGCTTTCCTTAATGTAAAGCGTTCCATGTAAACTGGAAACGTTTTGCATGCCTTATTGCTAAGAAGAACAATCGCGAATATTGCCATCGCAGCGACTATATTAAAGGATGCATTCGTTATTACCTTCGCAATTCAATGGGAAACAATACTGCTACGTTATTGAAATGGCCGTTGTTTCATTGTAAACGATCTGAATAGTCTGGATTGGTACAAACGTACGAATATGCTGGAAACAAAGCCGCTATTGAATGAAAGAGAGACAAGACAATTTGAATTCATCTTTCTGCAAGACAATGGAAGGAACATTGTAGCTCGCTGTAAAGGAACAATCGGACGAGAGCTGAGCTATCTGTCTCGCTTTACAACGTGCATCGGAACATGAGAGCAAAAGAGACGGATGAATGAGCATTGTTGGCGGGACAGTGGGGAAAGAATACCTGAATAAGTATTGTCAGTACAGGTGAATTCTACAGTATTCTGTATTATTATGAGGGAAGTAGTAGCGATAGTAGCGATACTAGGAGGACAGAGGAGCGAGTAGCCCGGGCTTTGGCCTGTTTGCTGCTTGTTCGCGTTTTCTTCTTATTTGTTCTCCATTTTCTTTATGCTTTCCTGGGATCGCGATAAAACCGTTGACTAAATATTTATTAAATAAGTATCAGAATATTTTTTAACATCTCGAATATTAGTGGATAATCATTTAAAAACTCTTGTATTATATAAATAAAGAAGATTAAACAAAAAATCAAGCACTCCAATTTCTGAGCTTGTAACTCTACTCCAATGACCTCAGTATTATTTGAATTTAATTATCATTGTGAAAATAGGAACTGATGTGTCCAGAATTCAGACAAGCTATGATGCAGGTAATAGTAAAAATAATATATGGATGATTGTTTAGCCCCGTTTTGGTGTATATAATATATTTCTACAATGCTCATCTCATTACTAACTATAAACTAGGTAAACTATTATCATCTTATGGGTAACAAATTCAATCCATCGATTCACCGATCACTAATACAAATCTATATGTAGGTAAAATGCATTTGACCAATGAACGAGATGCTGCCTTAGAATGTAAATATATTCTTATTTATTTATAGGTATTTTGTACAGTTAGATAATATGTATATAGGACCATACTAACCAGAGAGTTCACTTGTTTATTGTTTATTAGAGAAATTTAGATTCGATTCGCATGCAGAGGGCATAATTTGAAATACGTTTTTTCGGAAATTTGCAGTTATTTATTTTAATACTATATAATATATTCTGCTTCAGGTGTATAGTGTTAATCCAATAAGAAAAGGAACCTATCTATAGTGTATTATTTATTTACCAAAAAATGTTTTTTTTAATATTATATTGCAGTTCTCACTGCATATACCTATTTTTTTTTTTTTAAATATAAATAACCTCACTTAGACTTTACTGTATCGAGGTTAACAATTTAAACATTTGGGTAAAGCAACATAAAGTAATCACTACATACATAAACACAAAGTATTACAAGACAAAAGAAAAAATATGTTACATGGGCCAGATGGGTACTTTGAGAGTGCATTGTGAAAATATTTTAACAATAAATAATTCCTTAATCATTATTCCCCAGAAAAACCAAAGTAAATAAAAAACAACTATAGTGACACTCTGTTTATAGCAAATAAAATCTTATTATTCGGAAGGGTAAGAATAAAAAAATATATTGTGGCAATCATCTGTCAAAACAATCATCTTAACAATCTTTTTAAATTTAAACAAGGAATTTGAAGCCTTGATATTATCTGAAAGGATATTAAACATAAGTGGAGCTCGATTTTCCTTGGCAATACGATATTTTAGTGTATACGAGTACAGCCACAAAGTTATATAATATAGAGTCAATTCTAGTAGCATGTATTTGTTGCGTCCTCTGCATATTTACAGTTGATGTAAAGTATTGAGTAATATAGGTACAGCTATTTTATACACATAACATTACATTATTTTTGATGTAGGTTGTATGAATAACGGATTGTTTTGTACATAAATTTACGAATCAATTTGTGAGCAATATTTGTGTGTCTCTACATTGGATTTTAATTATATATTTGATAATTTTATTACTTTTGTTTCAATTTCTTAATGTTACTCTTGACAAATAGTCAAATTTCGTTAGTTTCAAGAGTCTGCGTTTTATGTAATTTAGTGAATCAGATTTAAATAAACTTTTTTTATTAATCAAAACCACGTGGGGACCTCGGGGGAGTCGAAAAAAATATTAAAGAAATAAAAATGTTTCCGACCACAAAAATAACACCAAAAAATAATAATTAGCGTTGTCACATTATATGAACCAAAATATTATGTCAATTAGAGTGATCGTGAAATTCTCTATATTCATCGATTTCACGTGAGCAGCTTACTTTCAGCAAACACCTCCTCTTCCACGTGGCGCCCACCCACTACGACACCTACTCGTACAGCCCACTGTAACACCCCATCACTCCACCGGTTTGTAATAATTAATATCTTATCTCGCACCAGCAGCACGCGACAATGCCGACAGTATTACGCTGTAAAAGCACAACATGCCTTCCCCCTATCCTCCCTTGTACCCCCTCTTCTCACTCCCACCTGAGCCATCTCCTCCTCCACCCCCCCCCCCGCAACGGAAAACTCCTGCTTACACTTGAAAACATCCCACCGCCCATGGGAAATAAATGCCCTCTATTTTTCCCGTCCATACTTATTACTTATCCTTATCAGGTATTATCCAGAAAGTGGGCGAGAATCCAGATCCAGTTGGCATGAAGATCTGACATTATTGATGCGGATGAATTGAGTATAAAAAGATAATATGAATATAAGTTTTTATGAAGACAACAAAAAAACAAAATGCGAGGACGAATCTAGAATTTATTTAAAAGCTCCTATAAATGTGATGCAAGGCTCAAAAATATATGCAACAAAGCAAATAAAATAATAATCCCTACAAATTATTAATACTTATTTATACATAATTAGTCACTCGAGCGATTGATGTCATGTATATACATTTACTAAGTTATTTAATTAATAACATTCCTCAAAATAAGGATTTGGAAACACATGAAAATGCTGACTGCGGTTTAAAGCCAATTAATCCACCCATACTTCACCGTTTATCCCATATGTTTCGGTTCTAGAAATTCATCACGCTCCAGTGGATATAGGTATAGTACCTATATAAGTAGCCCTTACAACGTGACTGAGTGACTTACATTACATGGACATTTACAAAGGATGGCACGTATCATTTAGTGAATATAAGAATAGTAAGCATAGGCACTAATTATAAATTGACATAAGATGTAGGAATTTCCGAGGAAAAGTTTATAGTGTATAATAATATATTGTTTTTTTTCCGTAAATCTGGGTGTTTTGTACATTCCTGCCTCAAAACCACGAAATAAATTAACTTTATCATGTTCAGTCAAATAGATTTGAATCTCTTGATAGGTAGTTCACAACAGTTATTGTATTTAGGTATACAAAAGAAAATTTAGCATTTTTTTGTTTTGTTTCACAAAGTAATATGCATATTTTATAAATTTAATGAGTTATGTCCACCTTTAAGTATTTTTATTTTATTTTACATTAACACCAACAAAATTACATTCCAATAAAATGTGGGTTATATTAGACGATATTCATTATTTAATTATTATCATTTTGAATTGAGTAATATTCACATGGAAAATACCGACATCGGGCATAAGTTCATTTAAGAGCAAGATCATTTTTTAAATGATAGATTAGTTTTACGTATCGGAACAATGAAATATCTGTGCTCGCGCGCTCTTGTCTAATTTTCAGGGACATAAAGGACATTTTTTTCTAAAATGTCTGGATTGCTGATGTGACCGTTCAAGAAGATGTAGGTCATTATCAGAAAAGCAATTCTGCGTCTGTTGCCAAGGCTATTAATATCCAGCATTTACTGCTGGTACCACGGTCGGGAGATATTGGGGATAAACTCTAATTATGTAAACCATAAACCATTATTGCCTATTAGTCCATATTAATAGAATCCTACTTATTCGTTAAAATATTGGAGTTTATTTCCACAAAGGCAAGATAATATTACAAATAAATGCATATATTACCTGCGCATAAGAAAATGGCAATATGTTTAAAAAAAGGTCATGACGATATCAAGATTAAATCTACTTGATCTCCCGCTAATCCGTGCAAATATTAGATCCGTTGTAAAAATGTTTAATCCTTTTCATAAATATGTATTCATATAAGTACTGTTTTACATCTAATAGTGTGCTATGCTTTATGTTAGGTTCTACAGCTTGGCATAATATTCTAAAAAAATATTCACATGGTTCTAAAATTTGACGTCACTGTGGCAACAAAAAACTACTCACTTTGTCTTTGAAATTTGTTCGTCGCATTCAATTTTCTTCACATTGACAGCTCGTTTTAAACAAACATCAACATCCAAATGGAAAACAGCTCAACTCTATTTTTTAAGTTTATTAAATCTAAATACTAAATAATACACACGTTTAGACATTCAAAAATCGCTTTTTCATGCAAAATCTTCCTTGCAAAGCGTTAAATAATAAAAAGTTTTTACATAATATTACTGTATTCGAATGCAATATAATGATGTGGGACCATTTCCTTTCAAAACATTTAACTAATTTCTGAACTCTACATACGCACTGGGACTATTTTTCTTTTTTTAAAGTTGCATTCATTTTCCTGTGAGTCATTTTGGTGTTCCCATTTAAAATCTAAAATGATCGCAGCACCCTCAATTTTAATGCACCTTAAAAAAAGAATATTTTGCAGTAATTTAGAACGTTTGCCTTAGTCAAATAAAACATAGAGTGGATACCGATATGTATATAGATAGATAATATGTCCCACAAAAAGGGACAACGGAAAAACAGTAGTTTCTACAAAGTTACCACGTAATTAATTGGATTTTTAAAAAGCCAGTAGCCCCAGTCTACCCCGCAAAGCGAGGGGGCAGGTCGGAAGAATGTCCGTTGTGTCGCCATAGACACAGTTAGTTACCCAGGCTAGACCATAGATATAAGCGAAGCGATCCCCTATTTCATTGTCTATGTTTATTGGATGATTCCCGCCAACTCATCGCAGTGCATCTGTCACTAATGACCGATCGAAAACTCGAACGCCATTGGTCGGACCAAGCCCGGCGTGAAGTTCTATGACCAATGATGTGCCAGAACTGATTGGACGGTACAAGGAGTTATCCTTCTTTGAAAAGCATTTCCGTATCCGCATACAGTACGTAGAGTACTAACGTAAAGGATGGATACTGTGGTATGTTGTCTAGGAAACAATAAATTGTCTATGGGAAGATGCTGAATATTTATTTCACTTCTAGCATAATATTATTGTAAGAAAACATACAGCTTGAGGTGATTTTTCACAAAAGCCCGACGCTTAAAAATTATCCAATTGTTACTATTAATAGATAACTTTAACACTTTTTAATTAGAAATTAAAAAAAAAAACGTTTGTTTGGACGCCATATTATTGAGTATACAAAAAAAACCGGTTTCGGTTCAGCCTGAACTTTGCTTAGGTTTCACAAAAACAAACTAGCATTATCACAAAATTTCAGTGCATTAACACAGAAGAGGGAGAATGAACAAAATTTTGTTGGGGGGGGAGGTAGCCAAGAAAGAGATGGTAAGATTGGATCTAAGGATGGAAAAGGGGAACATGTTTAAAATTGGGATATTAGATAAAACTAATTGTTTATTTAATTATATAATTGATTTTTTTCTAGAGCTTCTAGATTATTTAGGCATAGCTGTAAAAACAGCTTACCGAAAAAAAAAGGTTTTTTTTTACAAGATTGATGTTTGAAAACAATTAACCATTTATTACGAAATTCAATTAATCAATTTTTTTAAACGCAATTTAGCAGTGACAACAAATATCAATATTTGGAGAATCAAAATAATCACATGAACAAATAATACTAGAAGTACATTGTATTGATGAAGTCTTGATCGTGTTCAAATTCTAAAAAAAAGCAATTAAAAATAGAAATCTTATGTTATTATTGAAGTCTACGTGATATTCTGCTTTAACCACAACTCACTTTATTCTTATGCAGTTGTGCAAATATTAGCAATTGAAACAGTAATTACAATTCCCAGCTCTGGCGCCATGATTTTTCGCACGAAGCGCACATTTTACCTTGGAAAAAATACAAACAATGTGCACAATTGTATTATAATAAATTGGTTCAAGGTTAAAGAAATGCACTGAGTATTTGTGCTCTGACAAAGTATCCACATAATCCATGGTGGTTGATACTTGCCGGCTTGGCGCCATGATTTAGGAATGTGGATAAGTGAAGTTTAATTTTTATTTATTATTTTAGTTTATTAAGGAATCAAACAGTTATAAATATTTTATCGAAATAATTACATGTCACAAGGATGTATGAATCAGTAAAGTTTCCACATAAAGTTCATATTATACACAGCTCATTGTTTCATTCATTTGTAACAGTAAAACATTAAAAAAAAAGCCCTGTCACAGGTGAAATTTATTTGTGATCGGAAAGACAATCCGGAGTAGATTATTTTACATTTTATAAGACCTTTACTTCACTACATCTTTTTAGTTCTAGTTCTAGTAGTAGATTATGTACAGGAATGTTAGAGGGTTCATGCTTTTGGTGAAAGATATCGTGTAAAATTTATCCAGGTTAAGGAACAGTTGGTTGTTCGCACAATCTATTGCAAGCCTTTTAATATTCTCTTGCAATTCTATGCTGTCATTAATTTTGGCGACTTTTTTGTAAAATTTCGTGTCATCCTCAATAAATGGAATTTCGTGTATTTAAAAGATGTGTATATATTATTGATGAACAAAATAAACTATAGAGGTTCGAGGTGTGATCCTTGTGGAATTTCTGATGGTATATTCTAGAAACGTGAAAAGAAACCACTAGCCATAAATGCTTGACAGTAGTAGTCTGCGATATATTGTGATTTGATCCATCATAGAAGGTCCTCATTAATCCAGATTTTTAACAGCTTCTTCATAAGCAGTTTGATGTTAATTTTATCAATTACTTTTTAAAAATCCGTATTGATAGAGTCTATTTGATTTTGACTACCCATAGAATTTATTTTAAAATATCGTTAAATGATAATGAATATAATAATTTGTGTAAACATTTCTTAACCTTACTCTGTTATGACTTGATAACACGTGCATAATTTTGAAACGCATTTAATTAAAACACTTCTAGTGAGTACAAGCATAACTATTAGTATATCCACTAATCAATGATTGGCATAATTATATTAAATCATAAATTTAATAAATATTATATAATAAGACACTGTATGAACTTGAAAGTTTTTGTTCCATATTCATGAAAAGAACACTTTGAAGAGATGAACTGTTGGTACACATTTATGATTTTACGTAATTTTGGGTTTGTGTTAAAAATTATATTTTAAATAATAAATCGCAGGGAGTACATATAGGGAAATGTCCCTGCTGAATATGCAACCAAATTGTATATCTATTTTTCAAAACGTATCATTAAGTATTTTCACCAGAGAATAATTATTCAGAGAATAATTATTCAGAGAATAAGTAGAAGGAGAATCATTCAATATTATGTTCATCCCTTGGAGAATTTGACTAAATAGAAGCCTCTTCGGTGGTAGGCAAGGCCGTATTAAACCTAGGCAACATAGGTAGCTGCCTAGGGCGGCAATTTTTAAGGGGCGACTTTTCGCCAAAACTTTAGTAGTTTCCATTGATTGCACAAAGTTGTACAAATTTATTAAATGTTTAAAAAAAATCGTAGCAATAAACAGCAAGTAATTTCAAATATAGATGGCGCCAACTCGCCTAAGAACGTTTGCAGGAGGTCGATAGACTTGTTATCAATGGTGTAAATGTCAACAGTCAGAAAGAAATGATTTATAATTATTAAAGTCATGCGAACTTATCGCGGCACACATCAAACATTAAAATTCCTCGTTTGACGATAAAATCAATTAAAAGGTGTACTTACTGAGTTTCACGAATCTTATTATCAAAGGTTCATGCTGATATTCCACTAATATTTTATATTTTCTAAGGTCTAGTTTTTATCTAAGACAAGGTAATATGAAGCTGCTTTCTTTTAAAGTTGACACGGAGAAAAATGAGTATTGTTGATTTATTAAATTCCTGTTAAAAACGGGACTGCATGCCGTTTCCTTATAAACTTTTATTACATCGGAACACGTGTTCATGCACCTGAGTTTGTCCTTTTTGACCGTACTAAGAATACCTTAAAAGAATCTTAATAAATTAGAAATACTCGAAGTCGCAAAATATTTAAATAGTTAGGTATTTTCTTGAACAAAATAATCTAATAAGTACGCTTTTTAATGCAAATCAGGCGCCATAAGGCAGTCATATAAAAATAAAGCACTCGCTTTTAATTTTGATTAATAACTGCTACATCTAACTAGGTAGCCAATTGATTTATTTGCGTCTGCCAGAAAGCTGAAACACGTTGAAATAAAACAATGGTTGCACTGTTACCATTATTGGATATGCCCAACAACTTACCAACTATAGAGCAATGGCACAATCCATCACGCAGTATGTTTATTAAAACAATGTACTTGCGCACTCCATTATAGTTAGCGATTTTGATGAATGCCCCCTATTGTTCGACGCTTCGTATATTTTGAAAGGCAATCAAACTGGCGTTGTTTCAAAAATACCCAGACAATTGTGAATAGTCGATTGGGATGACAGCGAATGTGACAGGTTGGACTTGGGCCATTCATTCAATGAAAATGGTAGAATATTGCATAATGTGACCTTTCAAATACTGATACTTCATAAATAAATCCTCTTAAATTCTTTTTATATTACCTGAAAGATACTTTGTGTAAGTACCTAGACGAAATAAATATGTTTATGCAGTATTATATAAGATTAAGTCAGTTGACTTGCAGGATATTGAACTATCTTCCTTTGCAAATTCTATCATCGTGGAAGCTATAGATGTTGTATAGCTTTCTTTAAATAGCTCTTAGTGATGTAAAAATGTACACCAAAAAAATTTCATGTATATTTGTAACGTACAATATAAATTCGTTCCCTCATTGGCGCATCCTCCCCTCGCTGAAATTGGTAACCAAAAATCAGAACTGTGGCTAATCAGAACACTTTTAAAAGTGATAAAAAAATGATCGAGATCAATTTAGGTTAATAGGCAAGTTTGTTTTTGTTTTCACCACTTTCGATGATCACTTTTCAAAAGTGTTGTTGTCGCTGTTCTGAATTGTCATGCACTAACTATCTGCTTTTGCAGATGATGGACTCTGGGATGCAGTGTATACTTACTGTTTAGGAAACCCACTGATTAGTCTTTTAGGAAGTAAATTAGAACAGAAAATGGTCCTCTTAACCCCTCGAGTTCCAAATTTCTAACGATGAATAATATATTTCTCTTCAACACTTTACAAGATAATATCTATACATTTATAGAGGATTACATGAAATTACCTTCGTAGAAAACAATAGCAAAGTACCTATGCTCCAAAAATCATTATACTTTTTGAATGCTCTGTAGCATTAAAGTAAACCAACATAATAAAAGTACGTAATCACAGTGAAAAACTTATCTAAACAGAAAAAAAAATGATGAGCTCTGGCGTCATAATATCATTTGCTCAACTTTTCTGTATAGAATTTCTACAATAATACCTACATCTAAGAACGTAAGTTTATGTGTTTGAAATATCTGTTTATTGTTCTTTCCATGTTTTTCAACTATTCAATCAGATAACAGTGTTTATTACCCACTTATGTAGGTAATATCTTTATTCTTTTATGTAAGCATATCTTTTCTACGTATGTTTTGTTCAATCTATTTACGTTACCTAGGGTGACATAGTTAATAATGTAATCAATGAGTGCTCGAAGGATTAATCATGAATAATTCCAGTTACTCAAGCTTAAAATTTTAGGTAAAGTTACGAAATATTTTCAAGGTTCCTAAGAATTGATATAATAATACTGGAGAAAATGAAGAGAGTTCATTTACGGGTAGGTAATACCTACATATTTTCCTACCCTTCTTCCCATCACATTGGGGATGGAAAACGAAGGTTTTCATTAAAACTTCTGTTAAAATCAATCCCATTGCAATGAGAATCAAATAAAATGACTTGTTCGCAAATAAACCTACACATTTGTCACTAGGTATGAGTGTATCCCATTAGATATTAAAAAAAATAACTTTTTTAATATAACTTATGTTTTTTCTGGTTACATAACGAAATTCCACAGACGTGAATTACACGCACCAATATTTTACATCGCCAGAAAAACAGACGAAATTACAAATTCCGGAATTAAACATAAAAAAACATAACCCTTTTTCCCAATATGAAATGAACACTTGAAAACTCTAAACTTTAAACCTACAAATTATTAAAAAAATTTTTTTTATTGAATACCCCACTAGAGTCCCAAATGCTCCCAACCATCTGGAGCCAGTCAGACATCTCAAGTTGGGGTATGTTGTGAGGCTGAAGGTAGAAGAGAGAGGAAGTAATCGGGGATTAGGAAGGTGTGAGACAGCTGCCCATTCAGATCTGGTCAACAAACACGACTAAAGCCATTTCAAGCAACGTTTCAATTTTGAATAGTGGTATTACACCAGGGCGATACTGAGAGTATATCTAACTCTGAAAATGCCGCATGTATCGATACTATATATTATTTTTAATTAATTAATTGTGAAATAACACAAATTAATACAATAAAATTTACTTGCTCACGCCGGGATTTAAGCCCGCGACTTTCTGCTAGCTGGTCGAGATCCTTACCCCTTGACCACGAAGGGCAAATTTATTAAGAATCTCTTCAAGTTATTGGCAATCTGGTTAAAAACGAGATTAAAAGCAGTCTCGTGAAAAATTTGTAGTAAATTCTTAACATATCGGAACACGTGCTCACGCACCTGCGTCTGTTTTGATAAATATATTATGACGAAATAAAACTAATGCACCTCACTAAAAACAAACTCTTTGTTTTTAGTGAGGTGCATTAGATATATTATGTATTTACAATTACTCGTTAGAAATATATTTTGCGAATGTCTGCAATAAAATAAAATCTGTGAAATGTACCTACTTAGAAATAAGACTTACTCATGTACACATAATCATACAATGTTATAGACATAGACTTAAGATATTTTGATTCGGTGGATCCTGCAGACAAGCTGGCATGTGACAGCTTTGTTGGTCTACCTATTTTGTTAAATAAAAAAGTGTTGTACAAAAAAAAAAATGCGGAAATGTTTCGATTTTTATGAACTCTTGATTCGACATCGTGACAATACATTAGTATTTTACTAAAAGTTTATCAGGAGACCTACAACGAGAAAACGATTGATTAATGATTGGAAATATTGTTAGTTTATTATAAATCTTATTAAATTATTCGTTTTCCTCTTAAAAATAGGACTGGAGGCCTATAACGAATGATTTGACAAATTTCACAACAAACTATCTGTAAAGCACGAGCATGTTATGAGGAAGTCGGAACACGTGTTCTTCAAAATAATAAAAGTTTCGCAACTCGTCCATTATATTTATTCGGACAAGGACACCTGCTTGAAAATGTGTTTTTGATGGGAAATGATCATGCACTCACGATATTAACAGTATCTTTCAGATCAGAATTTTTCTCCGTGTATCCCGTTTTTAACCGGATTTAGAATAATTTGGAGAGATTCTTAATAAATTAGCAATACTTATTTTTCTCCGTGTTCATGTTTAATTTCGTACCCATGTAATTCCGTCCGTATGTAATTCTGGCAGTTCAATATTGGTACGCTAAATTTACGCTTGGGTAATTTTGTTCCGACATAATTTTTAACACACAAAAAATAATTACCGGATATTGCGTAAATACATGCTGATATAATAATTGGTAAATACATGTAGGCATTAATTTCTTGCAAAGGTAATTATTTATCATATTCTATCAAAAGAGCTCACCGAGTAGAAATTCCGCAAAATTGAGATCTTTAAGGCGTATGTTTGTAAAATCCATGAGAGACGGCAAAAAGGTGAATACCTATGCAGGTATACAACAATAAATGTAGCCAGATATTTTTTTTTCACTAACGTTAGTGCTGCATTTCCAAAAATAAATATGTTTTTATGCTTCGATTACATAAAACATTAATCGATTAATATTAAAAATAAAATATAATATTTGAAAAATAATTTGCATATAATAATATTATATTTGAACTTGAACGTCCTTTGTCTACGAAAACATCCTCGCGTGAAATTAATTTTGATTATAAAAAGCTGTAAGCCAGTATCCTTCAAAGCATTTCTTTCGAAAATATTAGAATTTAAAAAATAATAACGATTTTAAATATTTCAACTGAAGCCGCCTATCCCAAGGGTGTCTGAGTAGAATAATTAAATCAATGGAATTTAAACATTGTTCCAATTTATCTCGTTTAAATTAAGGGTATAAGAGGTTAGATTCGACGATCAACGAGGGTAATTTGAATGACCTTCATGGTTGGTTTGGAGTATAGAGGTCGCAAATCCAAAACCTGACGTAGTGCAAATAACAAAACATTTTATTGACTTTTACATTAAACCAACTCCGGGATTCCACGGGGATCGAACCTAGGACCCCTCCTCTTTTTTATTCATAACGACATTGAATATCTACTCTTGGCTGATGATATCAAGCTTTTCAAAGGTATTAAAAGTCAAATCGATTCCATTATTCTGCAGATTGGTCTTGATTATCTTGTCAAACGGTCTAAACTGAAAACTTACCCTTCAACATTCAGAAATGCAGTATCAACACATGTAAAAGTTAGATTCCTCTTACTTTCATCTGTGCAATGACCAGCATTACCACAGGAGTGATTTTTGACGTATTATGCCAAGTCTGCAAAAACTTATTGAGTGATCGCTTGTCAAAATTTGCCATATTTAAAGAACCTAAAATTATGGGATACACGGAAAAATCTTGGTGGATTTATTGGCCTCAAACCGCAGTACGGAGTTTCAAATGTTTTTAATCTTATGTTTTGAGGAATAGCATTAATAAATGCATATACATGACACCAATCATTCGTGCAGTTGGTCTGATTTTAGCTTTACAAGTTTTATATAGCTAAGTAACCGTGTTATACCTGCTTTAACGATCGCTATTATTTTTCGTTTTTACAAAAAAATATAGCTCAAGATGAAGAGTGAAGGAAAAAGAGGTGACGTAGACCGGAAGATCCAAGTTCATAGTTTCACACAAACGGTTTATTGAATCCCGTAATTCTAAAACTTTAGAGCAAGCAGTCACACCAAAACCTCCTAGATAACAAGGCCGGGACACTGAATCAAATTAGCCTCCTAACTTATATGAGAACAACCAAAAAAAATTTTTTTTTTTTTAATATTTTAAAAGATTTTAAGAATTTAAAAAAAAAATGAAAACGAATATTTTTGTAAAATCCCACACAAGTTAGGAGGCTGCTTTGAATGAGTGTCCCGGCCTTGTGATCTAGGATATTTTGGTTATACCCGCGCTGTGCTAACGGGTTCCCCACAAAGCTTCGGACTAACCCATGGGTGGCACAAAAACCTTATTTCTTTTCGCTATGTTTTTCTGTAATAACTGTCAACTAGCGACCCTTGCACCACTAGAGAAAAAACATCCCAGGTCCCAGACGCTGTCATCCTAAAACAATGGCATTCGCAACATGGCCACATTTCACCCTGTTATCCTACTCGTACGTCGTTCTAATATCTTGATTTTAAATGTTGAATAGGTATTTAAAGATTATCTTACCAAGTCTTTTTGAAATTTCCGAGTTGTGCATCTTGGGATTGTCCTGCGCGATCTTCCTCCTCTGCAGTCGTGACCAGACCATGAAGGCGTTCATGGGCCGCTTGATGTGGTCCTCTTGCGGGCGCTTGGGCGGTTGGTGCCCGCCTAGCGGGGCCATGCCGCCCATGCCGCCCATGCCCATGCCGCCCATGGCCAGGTGTTGGCCGAGCCCGCCCACGCCACCAAAGCCACCACGGTCGCACATGGCACCAGCGGCACTGAAAGACACAATATTATAATTATTGGATACTATTTTAAAAACTGTGGTCCTGCCTTATATATCTCCGATATAAGTACACTTTCAGTTAGGTACGTGCGTTGTTTATGAGGGTTCTAGGAAACCACACGGAAAATATAGTGTAGTTACCCAAAAACCTAATCTAAACTAAACTAACCTATTATTTTATCGTAATATTCTGTTTTTTATCTACTAGAATATCCATAGAAAATAGTTGAAGTTGCATGGAAAAAAAAACAATTTATAATATCTACTTAAAGGCGTTTTTAAGGTTGAAAAACTAGGAAATGTAAAAATTACCTAAATTGTATTAAAATTTTACTAAGATGGACCAGCTACAGATCAAATTTTCGTACTGAAAAAGTCAGTCTAAGGACGGGTTGTTTCACAGAATTTGAAAATTTCATCAAATTTCAATGATGATTTTCAATTTCTGTGAAGGTTCTATTCAAGTTCTTTTTATTACATCATTATTGGACAGATGTTTCAAAAAATAAAATAATAACAAAACTTGAATAAAACTTTCACAGAACTTAAAAATAAACTTTTAAGATTGATGAATTGTTAAAATTTTCTGAAATAACCCGTCCTTAATGTTTTTCGTAGTGCGAGATCGTTTACTAACGGAATCGCGATGCGAAGAACATATGAAGCCCTTGTCCGCAGGATCCCAGAATATAGCTACATCATTTAGGCCCCTTCTGAACAAAACCACATGCTAGAAATAAAATAAAAAGTACAAAATAGGTTTATGCGTTATCTATATATGTACCATCCATTCCTATAATCATCGTTGTTCCTAACTTTGCTCGATTTTAACACCTTTTAAGCACGCCGAAAAATGTTTTTAGGGAAAAAATGTTTTAACTAATCGTTGGCACTATTTTTAATCTACTTATATTAAAATAAGTTACTTATATTTACTTAACAAGTATACTCGTTGAAGATCCCATGTACTTTTTCATACTCCAAAAGCGAGGACTTCGGCCTGCAAGAAAGCGCCAATCAATAGAGCTACTCAACTGTTTAACGATCCTGAATTGACCATCGACATTTTCAACGTCACTTACAGACAGTTCAGCAATTATCTTTTGACATACGTCACAAAATAGTAAAACTGTCCCCATGACCCTTTACACTTAAATCTACCTCAAATTTGTGATCTTCTCCGTAATTCATTGGTGTAGGTATAACCATTTTATGGAGAACATGAATAAATAAATAAAATTGAGTCTTTGGATTAATCAGTTTCTTGTTGTACCAATTTGCAAATCTTTCTTTTCTTATTTTGAAGGGAAAAACAAACGTTAAATCAAAGGGGAAAGCGTAAGCCCTCATATATTGTACTTTTTTCTTATGCAATTTCAGCTGTAAGCTGACAGAAGAAATCTTAGTTTCAGTTGACAGTGGGCTTGAAGCCAATGAATACGAGTTATTTATTGACTCAACTGAATGTATTTATGCAACGATACTACCAACTCGTTTTATTTGTCAATAACCTGAAATGCAAACAATGGTGTAGAAAACATTGACATGATATGTGAAACTGTTTGGTTCATGTTAGACATGCAAACATGTTGCACTAATTGTGTATCAGTAGGTACATATGTTTCATTAGTCCCATTTCTTTTTACCCAATTTTTCTTTTTGTAATTTTTTTTTATTTTTTTTTTTACGTTTGTTGAAAAGAATATGACCTTACTGGGGTACCCTGTTCTAAGGTCACATTGTACATAGTTATTTGTGTGAATTATAAATTGTAAATTTGGTCAAGATTTTTTAGTACGTAAATTTTTTTTAAAGTAATTTTTGTAAATGTTAAAAATATACAAAAGGTAAATTATAAAGCGAAATAATAGAAGAAAAACAAAACATTATTCAAGGAAAAAGTATTGTTGTAAAATATACAAAAGAAAATATAATATAACGTTGATAACGTGGAAGCAAATTTTTTTCTATATTCTTTCTTTCCGTGTCCATAATCCATATTTTAATAGTTCTAAGTCGGTTATTTTTGTATGGTTTTTATTGCAAGAGGGAGGATATAAAATAGTTTTATAGAGAAATATTGCAATTTTCTTTGCCCAAAAGTCGTTTTATTTGTAGGTTGGTGAAATGTATGTTGTAATGAGTATCTTGGGAATCGACTCGAGTTTGTGTGTGCAAAGTTATCCTGGTTTTTGAATGCATAAATTAAAATATGTTTTGAATATAATTATTTCAGAGACATTACATTCAGGGAATTAAAAACATAGTCTGTGTATTTTAAGTAGACTACGTTGTATGTTACTCTGGTTTGGTGTGGAAATCATCAAAAACGTTTTCAATGATTTTTGTGCGTTAACATAATATAAGTACCTGCAGAAGACCCGGGCGTTGCCAGGGTTTTAAGTTTTTCGAAATCTCAAGTGTTCAAAATTACGTCGATCTTGGAATAAAACTGTATATTTTTGTAATAATCACCTTTAACTTCACCCGGTGTCCGCCTGCCCTCTACAGGTCACAGACACTCACTTCCTATACAAATTAAAGATAGATAAAATATAAATAGATTGATAGATAATTAGAAGATAGATATCCAGAATTCAAAAATTGCAGAAGATAGTCGTAGTGAAATAAAAGTAGGCACTTACGAGTATATGTACTGACAACTCAAATGACAATATATCTTTTATAACTGTTACTAACAAAGTTGTAAAGTTAATATTGTTTACACATAGAAAATTGATAAAGTTATTTGAAACGAGTTATTGCGAAACTACGTACTTACAAACGTATGTAAATCACACTCTAAAGACTTCATAATGAAATATGTAGTCCAAAAAGTTCTGGGCTGAAAGATGACTCAAAAAGATATTTAAATGCCTGCTAACATAGTATTATTACTTCTAAAGCAATAATTAATATCACAAGCAGTTGTTGGGCATTCAAAATCTGTTTTATTTTAGCTATGGTAATCATTCTCATCCACGTACGGTTTTAAAATAATTTAGCGAAATTGACAGGCATGGCTGTGCATTTTGGCACGGTAACGACTGACGTTTAAAATTTAAAGCGTTCGAAAATCTGAGAATATGCAAATACGTAATCTTTCAAAGGCTTGTCCAAAATCGTGCCTTAGAATAAGACAGCTTTAGTTTTAAGAAGTAAATATTTGAACATTAGGCGCACTGGCAACTGGAACAGCTTATTGTGTGTTTCGCTGGAGGAAATTTCACTTAATTTCCATAACAAGTGGAGGCTGTTTAACGCGGAGATGTCAACGGGCGTCCGGCATTAATGGGAGAGTAATTGGACAATGGGACATTCTGGTAACTACATTCCGAACCGTTTACTGAATTGGTCTATAGTCATTCATTCCAGTGGCTGCATAGAGAGTAATTTGTCTTTAATTGAGGTACTTAATGATAATAATTTAAGATGGGGCATAAAACGAAAACTACGCTGTGGATAAATTTGCTAAACCTAACTTCTAATCTAAACGTCAGAGACCTCAAACAATGTTTTACAACTTCTTTTTAATTATTTATAAGTTTTTAGAGATGACATAAAATTTAGTGCTTAGAAAATGTTCGCATACTCTGTTCCTGTAGGTATTGATCGTAGAATACACCTACTCCTGTGTTAATTGTTTGATTATTGTTAATTATTTTTCCGGAAAATGATTAGATTATGAAAATCATTGAACCTCGTTGTACGATATCACTTTAATACATTGAAAGTAAATTTAATGGTCAAAATGAAAGACGTTACAATTTATGTAAATAGACGCGGTTTGGACATCTCAAAATGTACGTCAGTTGTAGTGCTATTGATTTCGTAGTTTTAGTAATAAATTGTCACGCGTCGCGTAAGATCGTGACAAAATGTCCTCGTGTATGATGATGAGAAAGATTTTTAAGTAACCGGCAAACACTAGCGCAAATTACTAATTTTTATAGATTATTTTAAACAATACCTTCAGTTGTTTCCCGTTCGAAGATTTCATCAAACTTAGAGAAAATGCTAGGCCGACTAGAATAGAGGTCGGACGCGCAACAGCCCAATTACGAAGTCAGTACTGTCAACAACCAAATTTCACTGTTTAAAATAGTCCAATCACTCTATTTATAAGCTTTTCTATTTCGTTTATACACATTTATTTTTTTATGTTTATCTTTGTCATACATGAGCAACGTTTGAATTAAGAATGTACTAGAAACATAAGTGTTTCTTACTTGCCACATGTTATTTTTTGTGAGACAATAACTAGTCTACATAATATCTACTGTAACTTCATTAATCAAAACAGAATACTTTATTTTGGCTATCGAATTAGCTCATAATGAAATAATGATAAATTTGATTAGCATTATAATGTAACTCGCTTATTTATATTGGAATATTACTATAAGAAAAGTCATGAAAATAATATCTAACAAAACAAATTAATTTATTTCGTTGTTAAATATCCATTCTTCGATTCTCCAATCTCGTTGTTAAAGAGTCAATTTCTGTGCGTAAATTCTGAATGTTCGAATATAAATTTGAATTAGAAATAATATTGTCTTTTCATATTCTTTTGAAACAGTATGTAGATTCCTTCGCGTCGAGCGTTCATTAAAATTTAAAAAAAAAACCAGTTCCCTAAATCATAAAGCAAGTGAACATACAAGAAGATGTAACGGAGCATAGGAGCAGAGGGGCAGAGAGGTAACCTCTCAAAAGATCTTCTCTAACCTCTGCCAGCATTTTATGTTATCTCGTATAAAAACCTTCAGCATCCGTGTTTAATCGGCTACTGAAACCCAACCATAATTAATCACTTCAATTCGAGCCTCAGTCAGCGCTAATGATTCTTAATTGTTTACTGTCGGATAAAACGAAAGAGATATATGAACTTTAATGATATATGAAAGAAATAATTAAGTAGTTTCATTACATCGTGACCGGAACATTTATTACAGCTTTTGCCTTATGCTAATACGCTGCGTTTACACGCTGGTACTCGGGTACACCTTTCTTGGCAACTTCAAACATTGCTACCAATGATGAAAGAAACAGAAAGTCAGTCATTTTCGTAGGTCGTTGAGTTTGTGAGGCATGACATATAAAAGACCGGAAGCGTATCAAGTTTAATACCTACCTATATTTTTTTCGTGTAAATCATCGTAGGTGGGGAAAAAGTCATCACCCTATCGGAATACGCCATCATTTTTGCAAATGGCGTTTTATGTCATCACGAATTAGACATCTGTGAAGTAAAGAAGTCGATAAACCATGGATCGCTATATGCTTTTCAAAAACGTAGAATAATTACTGTATTAAACCAATATATATTTTTTAGTTCCCAAAGCAGTCTAAAGAACTCGAGTGAGAACTTTTTGCGCCACCATTTATATTATTTTCATACATGTAAATAGTTGTTGGTAAATGTGTCCAAAGTAAATAATTTCACCTGGAGATGAAACCATCACAAGATTCTGTAAGCCCAGAAGACTGATGGTGATAAGTAGGTACCTACCTACTGGAGATTTTGCCATCGCCAAATTCCGCCATCTTCGATTTTGACGTGTGTATTGCGTTCATTGCTGTGCTGCATCCTTTACAGTAATATATTTATTTTTAAATTTTACAAATGAAGCCTTTGAAGAAGACGAACAGCTTGAATAAAAGAACTTGTGATTAAATCGCGAATGGTATTTCACCTGTTGGTACAAGTAGTACAAAGTGGATTTTTTTTGTTACTTCCCACTGTCGAATTTCTCCAGTGAAACGCTACCTGATTACTTAATTATTCTTGAACTATGATTAAGAATTTTGCAGTATTTAAATACAAAATGTTGAATGCACGAGAGTAAAGCCTTCATCTACGGTCACAACTAATGATTCACATTTGACATAGATACTAGTAGATATTTTATAAATTACTTATATATACTTTTAAAATGCCTGCAGATTTAACAGTATTACAGGTTCCTCACTAGAACTTAAAACAATGGATGTGAAATATGTTAGAAAATAAAATTATAAAATGTATTGAATTTTTTTACCAGCGAGGCACAAAACTGTCAACAAGTTAATGAAGTGAGATCACTGAGACGTTAGTACAAATAATGCAATTCAATGTAAGCTTGAATTTTAGTGAACAAGGTTGAGAAAA
Organism: Hesperophylax consimilis; assembly: GCF_061612785.1. Lineage (NCBI taxonomy): Eukaryota > Metazoa > Arthropoda > Insecta > Trichoptera > Limnephilidae > Hesperophylax > Hesperophylax consimilis. Next base: position 1,920,994 of record NC_142839.1, on the reverse strand, counting down.
GTTTCTAAGAGTTGGACGTATAGAATTATTGTAGAACCAATGTTTTATGGTGATATACCTACGGCATTACAAGGATCAAAAAAGAATTCGGTGACACCCGTGGATGGCACGATCAAGTGAAAAATTAAGACAGTATACGACGCAACGTGACGAACGATGCGTCGATTGTATGCCAAGTTCCTCGGCGTTCCACCAAATCTGCTTACATCTTTAGGAAGCATTAACACTTTAAAGTTGTTTTGTAACGGGCATACGAGACCGGTCGTATTGATTTTTAATACTATTTTTTGCAAAACATATTTTGCAAGATGCCCCTTAAGCCCACAATAAAAAAATATTAAATTAGCATATCTTTTCATCGAGACTAAATATTTTCTTTCAGTTGAATTAAAAGCTTTTTTAAGTGCGTCGCGTTAAAGACTTACAAACATAAGTCATAAAAAGCTATCTCCCTCCTAGAGAGAATATTAATTCTAATGCTCCGTGCGCATTGTCATCCCTCAACTATTTTAGTAACCGCGTTGGTGAAATAATAACGTTTAAAATATTCACCGCAGTAGTAATAAATAATCTCTGAGACAGGAATTACTTTGATCGCTTCGCATTACGCGGTCGCACCACTTGAAATGTGTATAATTATATTAGACTAATAAAATTGGGTGCGGATATTTTTCTACTGCAGGGTTGTCATGGTTTATTTTTTGTAGTTATGAATAATAAATTGGTGGGTGGTTAACAGCGGGGTGACTCGATTTATTTAGATTTTTTATATAATTTTTTTTAAGAATTTTTTTTTTCTGAATCGGTAATCCGCACTACAACCGTTTGCTCAACAAAACTTTGTTTTAAAAAAACTTATTAGTTATTTATGAGGGATTTTTCACGCGATAGTTAGAATTAAGCGTGGTGTTAAGAAGACAATGCTCGAGGATGTGATAGGTTTAAAAATTCTGCAAATAAAATTAGTGGTTATAATAGAAAATTTTACAATTTGTTCGACTACTATATATCTAGTTTAATTATTTTCAATAAGTTTCGTAGATAATGACGTATTTTAAGGAAAGACTTCAGATTTTGATTTATTGAAAAAATACCAACAAGTATATTTTTACTTCCATTTATCAGTTACGATTCTAAATGCATATTTAATATACCTACACCAAAAATTGATAGAGAAACTTATTTTAATCTAATAAGATACGTCGATTCAAAACATTTTTTAGCTTGGTACTTGAAGTTATGTATATATAATGAACTTAAATCTTAGTAAACTATGTATTATTACCCCGCAAACATAATCTCAGATCTTTTATTTGTCATGTTGGTACCTGCCATTCGATATAGCCGGAAAATAAAACAAACATTTCTAGACTTATAAAACTTATTCCGAAAACCAGACCCTAATTATGGAAATTTGGTACCATATAAAAAGCATTTGGCATTCTCGAACAATGTTGCTTGCATATGGAATTTGTCAGGAATGTTGGGGTGGACCAAGTTCAGTGGCTTCCAACAAGTTGCCAAACAAATTACCAGTTATCAACACCATGGTGTGTAGGTGCACACGCAAACATTTCAACAATATTGAATTCTGTAACAATTATTTAATATTTATCATATCATTTTTATTTTCAGGCTTGTTCTATCAAAAAAATTTTGTAAAACCGTCACGTAAACACATAATCTTAGATTTTTTACTGCCGGTGATTATTACGATAAGTGTGCATCTAAATCTGGGTAAAATAACGTATGTATACTAGTAATATGACGCAAAAGTCATCACTCCATCGGAAGCTAATTTAATTTCTGCAAATCGCAAATTGTTATACAATTGAATACACGGCGATAAAACATGGAATAATTGTGTCAAACCAAATCTTTTTATTTATAAACAAAGTTTCTGCTTTAGGAAATCGAGCGAGGACTTTTGCGCCACTTGTTATAATAATGTCCTAATTAAATTGCAGTTTGTAAAATATCTATGAACCAGTGGCTTGCGTGACTATTTTACGGTTTTCTAGATCAAGAAAAAAATAATTCACTTATTTTCTATTGGTGTCATCTTCTAGCGAAGATCGTTAATGATGTTATTATATTATCGTGGTCTCGGAAGAAATGAACAACAAACATTCATCTCAGTTCAGTATCACAACTTCCTTGTGATATGTGCCATTTAGCATTAAATTCTCGTATTTATATAGGCATCTAACTGAGAAAAAACACGTTGAAAATAGAAAGAAATGTCTATTGAAAATATATTTTTCTGTACATTTATGTAAATTGTGAATTATGTTTTCGTTAATGAATAATATGGAAAATAGGTTTATTAGGACGTCAATGTATATTAATTCCTACATTGATCGAAAGTTTCTTAGTGATAATTTTAACCCCTTTTCCATTAATTTAACCCACAGTTTGGTTCAAGTTGTCGCCAAATAAAATATTTGATGCATTTGTAGTGAGGTCGCAACTTACAACCCCAAGCTGCTGGGGTTATATCGGGTATGTATATTCCCAGTGGATTTATTCAACTTGAAGTACTTTTAATTCTTTAATTCAACATCCGATAATTCGCTTCGCATCCACTTGCATTATAGAGATCTGAAAGAAGAGAGCTACAAATGATTTAATGATTTACCAGGTAGGTAATATGGAATCTGTTTGGTCTATAATAATAAAAATAATTCATATTTATACTAAGGATCTACATAGGTATGGTAGCAGAAGTCGGGAATGCTCGAGGAAGACATGGCACGATCAAGTGAATCAGATACTCGAGTCGGGCCATGTCAAGAATCGAAATAATAGAAGAGTATGAATGAGACGATGTGTGAAAGTGAATGAGGCAAGAAGTGTGTGCCAAGACCGAGTTGTTTGGCGGTCCGTCCTCTCTGCCTACCCCTGCGGGGAAATGGCGTGATGGTTAGTTAGTTAGTTATCTACATACTAACGATGGGTCTTTTATGAGCGAGCCGCACAATGGAGCTAGCTCTATGAGCCTATTGTATGACTCTCGATAAACCGAACCACACAGAGAAAAATTATTTTTGCAGATTTATTTAAGAGATTATTGGTAATCCGGTTAAAACCGGGATTGAATGCCACTTCTTGTAAATTCGTCATAATATCGGAACACGTTTTTATGTACTTGCGTTTGTGTTAATAATATATAATGATGAAATGGAAAAATGTTAGGGTTTCTATGAACACGTGTTCTAACATCATGACAATTCATTGGTATTTTAGTAAAATTTTATCAGAAAACCTTAGAATTCATTCGATAAACGCCTGCGATCCCGTTTTTAACTGGATAACGAATTATTTGAAGAAATTGTTAGTAAATTAGCAATTTTTTTTTTCGGTTACTTTTTTTTATCCGTGCACGACTCAATTGAACTGTTAGGTACCCTTTTTTTATTAGGAGAAATTTGAGAAAAATAGCGCCATACAAATTATCAAAGTATTAATTATTATTACATACTTAGAGACAAGAGCTGCGTCTGACAGTCCGACATCTGGAGTTGGACGTACCGACACCCGCTAACTACCTAGTAGGTCATTGGCGACTCGTGACTTTTGAGTGTGATAGAATGCTAACTTTGAAAAATTCAATATTATTGATGTTATTTAATCCATAATGATTTTTTTAGAAAATTCAATTTTTTGGATGAAGTTTTTCAGGAAATTTCAGTTTGGTGGTGCGTCGCACGGATTTCCTGAAAATCTACATTAAAAAAAAACGAATTTTCGAAAAAAAAAACTTTTTCAGATACAAACTTCAATAATGCTATTTTTGTAATATTAGCACTCTATTACACTCAAAAGTCACGAGCCGCCACTGGTACCGGTACCAAGAATCGTGCGATTATTCATACGCTGGAAGCTGGGAGATGCGATCTAGGAGCTGGGAGCCATACCGGAGGAACCGTAGCGGGGGAGCCGTACCGGGGAACCGTATCGGCGAGTCGTATCGTGCGAGTACAGTATTGTTTGATTGAGTCGACTCTTTGCCGTATGAAAATATTGAGCTGTTACCGAGGCAAGCCATTAATTAATTAAGGGTAATTTTCAAATTTATGCCTACCTACCTAAAATACTATCCTTTTCCAACTAGCAAACACACTTGGGGTGACCTGTGGCAGAGTTGTTGGTCATCCAATAAATAGTTCCCGGGGCGGCGGTACCCATACCAGCCTCCCATTTATTCACCATGTCTCCATTAGACCAATTACTAATACTATATAATAATAACCGTTTTCTTAGATATTTTGTTATAATTTTAATAGACACTTTCTACTAGGTAACGTAAATTTTAATTCTAATTTGAATTTTAATTTTTCATAGCGCCCAGTACTAGTAGTTTCGATTATTGAACTTACAATGAAACTTAATTCTTCTATTCTAAAAACCAATATTTTTTGGGTTTCACAATGTTTCTTAATTCTGTTGCTATGTTGTATATTACCAATTAATCACATAATAAGCTTCTTTACTTAGCACTTTTATTATATTTTTTTACTAATTTTATTTTCTGTCATCGTTAAGCTCGTCCATTTCTCGACATATTTCTTTTATTTTTCGCCGATGTATTTATTTCTTTTCCTACTAACAGTTTTTACTCTTGTTTACATGTCAGTTCAGAGTAAATAAGTAGGTAATTGATTGTTATGTAAAAGCGTACATGTAGGAATACACGAAGAATAGCATGGCTAATTTATTAAAATCCTATTAAAAACGTGATGGCAAGCCACTTCGTAATAAAATATTACCTAGTCCATTCAGAATATATCAGAACGTGTGTTCGTACAGCTTCGCTTTGATAAATATACTGACCAAATGCGACAATATTAGAAATCTAACTAAATTAGTCAAGAATGGTGTTTATTTTTATATAAACATCAATTACCTTTAATTTCCCATCCCATAAATGTGTAGTAAAGTATTTTCTGTCACTGACAAGTCCACTGGGACGATATCCTCCACCCCGTCTGTCATAAATCATCAGGAGGGTAGCGAGAGAAATCCTACAGGACAAATCGCGTCCTGTACCCACCGAGGGTAGCTCCCTAGCTAGCTGGGAGTAGGGGATGATGATAGGGGATGCTGGCTCTACCCATAACCTAGTACCTACCTACCCTGTCCCTGTACCCGCCAGCGCACTTAACCACCGCGATAATCGTTTCGCCGAGGGTGCTGATGTTATCATTAGTCGTAATTTATTGAGTGAGAGAGATCTTATAAATATTTGCGGCGGCGGTGCGTAATTGATAGGCTCGTGTATTCGTGTGCCAGATTTGTGGTGTGATCGTTCTATTAGATTAATTTGTTTGGGTTATCGGCTCAGCGGGTTTCGTGATATCGCTTATATTCTATTATTTTGGTTCAACCTATTTCTCGGACGTAATGTATGATATGCTTTTAATTATAAATGATTTTAAAAGCATTTATTAACTATTGTCTTTTGAATATCGGCGACACAGAAATTAGCTTTAATAAAAAGACAGATTAATAAATGAGTAGGTAGGTAAAAACACCAAGAAATTTGATATTTTCTAATGTGACATTACTACAAACCCAAATAGTTTATTAGCATTTTTCTATGATAGTTTCGCCTTTTAACATTTTGCGTAGATATTTATTGATGGTCGTGCATCAATTTAAATTTTGTTGGTTTATCGGTAAAAAAATACATCTTATAACTTGGTAAACCTAATTTTATGCGTGTGCTATTTTTTTTTATTTTGCAAACCTGTGCTTTTCATTAAAAAAAAAATGGAATAAAAAACATTAATATAATCCAGTTTGAAAACAGATCGCCTACATTTTCAACTAAATTAAAATGTACTTTACAATACAAACTAACGGCAAAAACAATAATAAATGCGCATAATATGCTTACAATACCTAATTACGGCAATCAAATTTTTGCTTTCAACTAATTGCAAATAATAACTTACTCTAGGAGCCAGTGAGACTGTGGCATCGCCAATTCGGGTACATTGTGAGTTTTGAGGCTGAAGGTAGTGGGGGGAGGAGGAGATGGGGAAGAGGAAGGTGAGGAATAGTTAGTTATTCAGATCTTGTTACCAAACACGGCCAAAGCCATTTAAAGCAACCCTTACAATACATCAGGCCATACTGAGAGCGTCATCCACTCTGGAACGTGCCCCAAATGCGTTATTTATTATTTTTAGTGAGTAAATTGTGAAATAACACAAATAAATTTCAATAAATTCATCCACCGAAGGTCTAAAAAACTAATGAACTTTCCTGGTCATATCTTTGTCTTGTTTCTGTTAGAAGCCTATTGCATTACAATTTGAGTAAGATTATAGAATCCCCAAATAGAATACTGCGATACTGACGGAAATAATAGGTACCTGCCAATCCAAATCTAATTAATGATTCCATAAGGCACACTGGCAACTGGTAACTGGCAATATGATGTACGAATATTATTACTGGATTGTAAATAATAAAGATCCCTACTTAACACAGTTCAAATAATTTTATGCAACGTGATTCGATCGTCTTGCCCTTAGAAAGGGACGACCAAAAATAATATACTTAATAACTAGAAAAGAGGATGATAAGTATTAAATCTTTTTTTACACATAAGCCAGTTTTATACCTTGACATCTTCTAATCAAGGATCTCACTATTATGCCAGGAGGCCATTGATGTAATTATTATCTGTTGAAGGTTGTGATAATTAACGAATTAATTGAGAGGCAGCTAGGTAGGTACCTTCCTATTAAGTATAAACACAAACAATATGGATAGGTAGGTACCTAATCCTGCTATGGGCATCTTCGGACAGATCTAAAGGTAGATAAAGGTTACACGGTAATAAAAATATATAATACTAATAAATATAAAAGAAATTTGAAACAGAACGAGACACAGAAAAATATTAGAAGAGAAGTGAATTTTAGCTTATTGCTTAGGTAGGGGAGGGCGGGGCTGGTACTAACAAATTTTGTAATATTGTTTATATTTTCAATGATAATGAACTTTTTGTTTTTTTTATTCATAGCATGCTTTGGTTATTCAGCTATGATATAAGTAACAAAAATCATCAGTTAGGTAAGTCCTTTCAGAGACAGAGTCATCAAAACCAATAAAATCATTTGTTAATACATACCCCGTATCTGGGGTAAATATTAACGGAGCTGGGGTAAGTATTAACGCAAGGGGCAATTATTAACAGAAGCTAAAATTCTATGAAATAATTAAATAAAAGTCATTCATATTAAAGATATATTTATTTGAAATGAAACAGTAATTTTTATGATAGGAACTATGATAGGAACTATGTTAGGAACTTTGATAGTATATTTTTATGGTAGGCAATAGTTATTCGGAATACGATCCCCCATCATCCGAGAAACAATTGAGGCATATGTATTTTCTGGTGTCACCTCTAACACAGGTGATATGAGCCCATCTTTGGCATAAAATACACTGTATCCAGTCAAGTCCAGATGTGTCTTAGTTATAAGACTCAGCGCAAACTAAGCAGAAGCAGGCTTCTTCGTAACTGTCATTCTGCAGAATATGTTTCTTTACCTTTTTCACTTCTGCTCTACGGGTTTCTTTGCCTTTACCTTTCCCCTTTCCTTTGCCTTTGTTTTTTCGCTTCCTCTGACTATTTTTTTATCTTTTTGGTTAACTTTAATTTGGCATCATCCTCTCTAAGGCCAATTTTTCTGGAGTAGGTATCGGTGAGAATCGTTGATTTTCTTGAACGTTTGCGTTTGGAGTCAAGACGTGGTGATGCTTTTGGAAGCTGTCGTATACTTTCAATATTAAACTTTTCTGTAGGCTTTGTAGGTATTTGATGGTCCTGGCAAATTTGAAGGTCCTGGCTCATTTGATGGTCCGGGCTTGTTATTAGTAGATGGTCTTGATTCGTTTGAAAATTCCGGCTCATTTGATGGTACGCGTGATATTTGATCAATAACCTCCGAAATGCTTATGTAAATATCAAGCATGTTACTAATAATTTGTTAATTTTAGCCCCAAGGTCACTTTTTTACTTCATCATTTACAGAAAACAAACTAGTTAAAATAATTACAAACAAATAATATAGTGTTACTGTCAATAAAATAGAGCTCGATTCATGATAAAACTATAATTTGATTCAGCGAATGAATAAATCTTAAATCAATTTATTGTAAAGAACAAAAAGTTCGCTTACCTGTCAATCTGAGGTCATCTGACAAGTCAGGACACATTCGGCTGTGTATATACTGTTTCTAAACCGAGTATCATATTTTTGACACTTCACGTTTGGCGGGAATCAACTTGTTAATTCTTACCTCCGTTAAAACCAACCCCGCCCTCCCCTACTTATTAAAATCCTGTTGAAAACGGGACAGCAAGCCGCTTTTTAATAAAATTTTAGCATTTTCCGAATAAATTGGAACATGTTTTTATGCATATTTAACATGAAACCTATCGATTCATTTGTTTAGGGCCTGCAGTCCCGTTTTTAACAGTATTAGGAATAATTTGAAGAGATTCTTAATAAATTAGCAATATTTTATATGATTAAGTTTGCTCCGTGTAAGTTTCTATATTTCTTATTGGCAGCATATTTTTTGTAAAAAAATGCTTTCTTAAAAATATATATTATGTACAGAAAAGTGGCCCCTTCATGCCATCTCTCCCCTACGTAAATATAACGCCTATTATGCATTTCTTAATTAAAAATTATCAAAAGATCGGCAGAAACTTCCAGAACCTGTGTCGAATCTGCAAATTGCTTTCATAAAAGAAACGAATTTATTCACGAGCGGTCAGATCTCTCAGTCAATAGATTAGGCATTGCCATAGAACTTTACCGCTTGACTTTCTAAGTTGATTCGCACCTTTTTGTACTTTACCAGTAGATATATTATTTAAGGCCATTGTTAGCAACATTCAAAGTATTTACTTCGATTTTAAAACGCGTTGTAACGCGGCAAGATGGCAAAAAGAAGCCTGGAGTCTTTAAACCGATGACTCGTAGAAGAGATCTCCCTTTGACGCAGCTAATACAAATTAATATGGCTACGGATTTCATAAAAACGATTCCAGTTATTGGTCTTCTCCAAATAGTTCTAGACGAACTAACCAAAGTTAAGAGGATATACCGGTACCACGATCACGTGTTGATAGTAGGAAGCATATTAAATCCAGTTAGGTGCCTATCCAAATACCTATACTTACTTACCTATCTATATAATATTTTAAACTGCTAATTACTAGGTACGCACTTGTGTAGGTACCTACCAACCTTTAATACCAGGGGAGAAATATGTTCAATGGTACCTACCAATATAAGCATTAAACAAAAACTAAAGCATCATATTTAAATACGGCGGTAGGTTGTCTAGGTATCTACCTATGTTCCTATTATTTTTTGATGTGGTAGATAGGTATTAAGAAAGTGTAGGCTGGACCTATAATTTTGAAACAAAACTATTTTCCACCAAGGCGGTTATGGGTAAGAAGGAGTAAAATTTACTACGATTTTTTTGTAAGTTCTTTGGAGCACATTTATTTGAAATACCAGTGAAAAAGACACGTTTTACAATTTATCACCTGTCTTCGAAAGAATATTTTTAATCCTTCCGTTAAGATGGAGCAGTCAAGGAAGTTCATTTATCAGACGAATTTACAATTTTTGCATGGGTTCAAGGCTACAATTTCAGATAGGTAGGTCTAGGTACCTACTCCAACCAGAGGTGGCTGCTAGGTCTAACAATAGGATGATTTTAAGGTAGAAAATCTTCATTGCAAATAAGGTATGTACCTACCAAGCACTGAGGTTCCTAATAATACTACCTACCTATTAGGTACTCACTTGCGCCAGGGTTGCGCTCTATGTTTTCTCGGAACGAGGGAGTTGTTATATAAGAAAAATCATCTGCAAATACAACCAAAATAAAATCTTACAAAATATTAGTAATTAATGATTTGAGCATTGCCCCCTCAAAATATTCAAATTGCGCCCCATGTCGAGAAACACTGGTCTATGTAATGGAACTGAATTAGCAGCACCTAACTCTAATATTAATTTCAAAATCTGTGTACCTCCATAAAGAAAATTAGATAAATTTATTTTCCAACTCGATTCGAAGTTGAATATTAATTTCAATAAAAAATATACCTTTACCTACATAGGTAGTTATTTTGGTAGGTACCTACCTAATTATGTAGGTACCTACTCGCATTATTGCAAAATAATACTTACGTAAATATTATGCTACATTAACTGCTGATAAAATATTGAACAGGTACTTTACCTACATACCTTTCGGACGTACATAATTTCATAGGTTTTATGCAGGTAATTTCAATAAAAGGACATCTAACACAATCGCATTCAGGTTCATTTTACAAACCATTAAACAGGGTGTATGATTGATTCCAAGCCATTTGCTACCAGATTTTTTGATAGGTATATCAAGACAATAATTTCTGGAAAATAATACTTGTCGAGGGATCTTCGGAAGTAGAATGGCACCATAAAGGAAGCAGAAATTCTTCAAGGTTCCTCCAGTCTCTCTAAGTATATCCTCTTCGTGTTGTCGAGTATTTTTTAGTAAAGTTGGATTAATTATTTGTGTAACAATAATAAAAATATAGAACAAACCTCATAAAGTGACCGCTGGCCCTTTGGTGCAGATCCAGATCCACGATTAGTTCTCTTTCTACTCAAAAGAAAAGTTTTTATTTACAAAGTTTTTAAACTGCAAAAAATTTCTTATTATTTGCCAAAAAAAGTCTATTTTATCAAACACGCACACGAAATACGAATCCTCGTTTCAGTTTTAATTCAGTTCATGAATGCAAACACAAAAATAACAATAATTAATTAAACTTGATTGTTTATGAACATTACCATTCACACGCGTTCTCACTGACAGTTCACGCGGGTACAATGCGAAGGGAAGTAGCGAACTGTAAAATTAATGAACATGTTGTAGTGACATCCAAACCGCGTCTGATCGCTAATTGGGATAATGAATAACTGATAATACGACCGCTATAATAATGCTTATTTAGTTTCACCGCGGTGTGTCAATGATAATGGATAATGGCTCCGAACGGACGTAGCTGCGAGCCGCGGCGCGTTTGGTACTGCAGCCAAATATAGTGATAAACCTGGTGCGGTGCGCCGATTCCGGCTCGGCCAATGGCGGGTCTTGCCGCGCCCGCCCGCCTCGGTACAGCGCTCCCATTGGTCCGAAATCCCCGTTCATTTTTTTTCAACCGCGCCGGAACATCTTGCAGGAAAATCCCGCACGAGGCGAAATAATGAAACAGAGTCGTCCGCTCTTTTAGTTTCGTTTCATTTTGGATCCTTTCGTTTTATTTTATGGGTTTGACGCGCGAACGATTCCTACCTTGTTTGCACGCGTAATCATTTTATTATAATTGATTTCTACCGTAATTCTCGATACGTTGTGGCGTTAAATCTTGACATTATTTAAATTAGGTTATGACGTTGACATCAATCAAGCCCTTCGCTTTTCCAGGAATTCTCACACTTTATTGGTCGGTTCATTATAAAAATGTGTTACTGCTATATAATCCAACGTCTTTTTACTTCTTAAATCTTTATAATACCGACGACATAATCAAAAGTTGTCCTTTGACACATTTTAATTGGCATTTAATATTTGAATGTTTAAATAAGGCAATCCTACATAAAGGACCTACAAAAAATCAGAAACGACGTTATTTGATACAAAGAAAGCCCAATTACTGATCTCAATACAATATAATTGATATTTTAGGTTTTCCGAAGGAAATCAAACACAAAGACATTCATTGTTTTTATATTTTACAACACTTTGGAAGTTAAATGAAATTTTCCCAATCGGAAACCAGAATCTCACGAGAATCCGCTAAGATTTTTATGTCTTTTTTTTATCTTTCACCAGCTCCAATGGCAGTTCCTTCTTATAAATATATAATGTAGATGCTTTTTGTTTATTTATTTCTTTACTTCGTGGACTTTTACTAGAAAATACACAATTATTTATTTATTTTAATTTTATTTTATTTATTTATTTAACTCCCAGAGGGCTTTTACATGTAGATGGTACAATTTTAATGACAGTTTTGAAACATAAGAAAGAAATAATAAAAATAAAATTACATTAAAAAATAATATACTTACGCAATAAACAAAATTAAAAATAACAAGAACATAAATTAAAAAATACAGCAATTTTACTGGTTTACAAAAATATAACTTCCATTTTGGAATAGTGTTGAAATAAGTATTTTATGTAATCCACAAAATTCGCAAAGTTAATATTAAATATATCGACATCAAGTATTGGTTTCCCATAGTGTGAAACCGTTGTATTGGGGAGTTCGCAATGTAATTGCGCTTATGTGTGTAAAAATTCAAATTAGAAATTCTCATTTCTCTCCATGTAAAATAGGTAACACAGTTGTGTTAACTATATTTTGTTGTAGCTAGCGATCGTAGAGAAAGTACCTACATTTTGCTATTTATTTACAATATCTTTACGAATAAAGTTAGGTACTTTCAGCGCCCTTAAGGTGATTTCTGACGAAAACGACGCTATATAAATTATCCAAATATTATTACTGTTTATGCGAAAAAACTGTTCATTGTCTCCTAAAAATTAAAAACAACTCGTTTTATTTTTGGCAAAAAAAATTTTTTCAACAAATTAAAGATTATTATTTGACCAATATATTATTGGCATTTTTTAAAGACGTTATTTTTCACCCCTTTAAGAAGACTTCTGTGCATAGAATTATTTCAGCACGTTCGATTTAATAAAAAAGATTAACGTAGGTATAAGAATTATTCAAAAACGACGGTTACATGACTGATAAAATGAAATCGAACCCAATTTAATCGAATCAGGAAGAAATAAAAATCAATTGTAGATACGTCAAAGTCAAACTGAAAACTGTCTGCTTTAAATAAAAATAGAAATATCGTTAGAATTTCAATGTCAAAAGCTGGTGCAGTATTATACCAACAGGTAACTAGAAATACATAATGTTTTTCTATGACAGGACTCATATCGACCCATTGAAAAAAAACTTCAATTATTATTTTAATTTATTAAAGTATCGATTTTGCATCAGATGTTGTAAAGTAAAGGGAGATTTCCGGAGTTCCTTGAAATATAGAAGCTGCAATCATTTACTTACATATTTTGAATACGACTTTGAAATAAAGAAAGGACATTCATTATATTTTTAGGAAAATAATGTGGTAAGTAATCTCTTTTACGGTTCAGAAAGGACCTCAGCATTTATACAAATTATAATACATTTGTGGACTTTTCAAAGAGATCAAATCAAAAACAATATAAATTTTTCATTAAAATTTACGGGATTTTATGTACTCGCTAAAAGATTTCTCCGAAACACGACAAACTCACACGTGCAACTATCACATTGATAGCTGTCACTCCAACGTTTTTTTGGACATAACCTATACTTTTAACTATTGATAACATCTATGGTATATTACTGCACATTGTGAAATTTTGTGGTATGGATACTGCTTCAACAAGTTTGCAAAAGATGAAAATGTGGTGGCTATTTTCTCACTGCTTTCCAAAGGGAGAGTTACTATAAAAATGTAGTCACGTGAGAAGCTCTCAAGCATACCTACAAACCTACATGTGTATAACAGAGAAAAAAATCGATAAACGCTACCAAAGTGTTATTTCTTACCTATGATCGCCACAGATTTAAATATAGGTCTAATGTATACATTTTTTTAACCCCTCGGTTAACCTTCGCTTGCGAGACTAAGTATAAATATGAGTTTAATATAATTATCAGAGACAATTTTCATCACGATTTTCGACTTTCCGACTTTCACATTAACAAACTTTTTTATGCAGATTGTGCAGTAATGCATTATACCAAAATAGAAACCAATGAACGGTTTTTTTGCAGAATTAATCACAATGTGTGCATTATTGAATCATTTTTCGAGTTGATGCATTTTTGTATCTTCAACAAACTGCATTTTTATTTTTTTAAATCGCTGTATAGTTATGACGTGATGTGTAAAGTTGGGTTATCACCAGTGGTCAAGTATGGTTAAAATGGCTTTAAACCGGGCTTAACTATACCGAGTCTGAATCGTCGCGGATGAAAATAATAACTAAGACAGTGACAGCCTTATTGTTAAACGTGTATTAAATTTTCATGATGTTTAAATTTAAAACACGTTTATTAGTAAGCCTGTAAGTATTTAAAAGAACCTTGAAACCTATTTATATGCTGTAAGAATTTTGAAAAAAGTAGCAGATAGGTTGATTACAAAGTAGATTTCAGAGCAAAATAAAAATGACGAATCCTTCCAGATTTTTTTTTTTTTTAAAAAAAAAAGACAAACATTCCCGGGTTACGAATAACCCAACAATGTTTGAAAATCTCCTACTACCACCACAGAAAGCCGAAAATGTTGCTTGTGTTGTGATGGAGGACTTAGCCAGCCGAGGAATCGAACACGCGACGCTCGGGTGAGACCCAAGCGCTATGCCCATTCAACTACTGACCGGTTATCCTTCTTAACTATCCCGCAGCCAAGTGGTCCTTCCTATAATACATAATATATCCTTATAATATTAGATATATATATATCATTTTAGTGTTTTACGTATACCTGCGCAAATACATAAGTTAACCATTAATAATTGACTGAATAATTGGGATTTCTATAGTTTTAAAGTCCGTAACAAGACCCACTTGGTCACAAACGTTTTGTTTGGCATCTCGACCTTTAAAGAGTTAACTTTACCATATTTTGGTGTCCTAAATTCTAAATATCTCGATTAAAGAAATTTCCAATATTCTGCTTTCAGTTTACCTTTCCTGAAATTCGGTACCTGCACTAAATTTGAATATAAGGAAATGGCTTGTGCCCCAATGATTGAATATTAAAAAACTGATGCATGAAATAAATAAATTACGATACAAAATGATGCAGTTTTGTTGCAAGTGCATAACGTTTTGTTAAATCGATTGTTGCGCGGATTGTGAACGGGAGGCATGGCCGTGCGCTGCATACATTTGTATAATTCGATTTTACCGTTCGGGATTGAACCCGGAAAGCGAATTAATATGTTGTTAACATATTTTTTAGGCACTGTACCCCACTGATAATCATAAAACGTTTAGCCTTATGCTAATTCTAAATTTCTAGAATTGTACACCGAACACGGTTCGTACTGGTGCGAGTTCTATATGGATACGAGTGCCTGGCACATCTTAACAATAGATGGGTTATTACTGTTATTAGTAGGTATACGGTATTCTGTTTGAATATGGCGAGGGAATCTACTTAGAAAACAGCATTTATGTGCCTTAATTTTAAACTCGGTATTCCATATTTTACAGTAAATCATCTTTATAGTCATCTTTGGGGATGCTATTTGGAGGGTATTTTCAATTAGAATAACGAGAGGAAGTTCTGGGAAGGAAAAGGTATGATGGGTAGGTTGAAATCTGGGGTCGGTGGGTCCAGGAGTGGCGTATGAATCCATCCTTCCGACTGCAGTACAAGGCGATTAGGTGAAGAGAGTACTTCTAGAGAGGTCAAATGGTATTCCTCAACCAATCTCTCCCGATCCGGCTCCCCACACGGAGACAAATAAGTGCAGCTTTTTATCGGGAAACAGTTAAAAACCTGACTGCATGACAGTTTCCTTATAGATTTTTAGTCATTCCGAATATATGTAAACACGTGGTCATGCAGATATTGCAGATGGCCTTGTCTGAATTCATGGACAACGGTCTTGTTATGAAATTTGTCAAATTAATCTTTCGTTTTACGCCTGCATTCACTTTTTTAACAGGAAAACGAATAATTTTACAAGATTTTTAATAAATTATAAATATTAAAAATTCATAAGATTTCTCCGTGCACGCAGTAAGTGATCAGAAGTACTAGGCCTCCAAGATCTAGAAGAATATCATTAACCGGACACCCCTGCTAAGTCACAAACGCAGCGGACCCATGGCAGAGGTGTTGACTATCCAATAAATGGTTACCGGGGCGGCGGTAACCATTCCGCCTCCCAAATTTAATCAAAAGCATACTATAATTATTTGATTAAAAAATGAAATTTACTAAAACTCTCGGATTGAAAAATTATATCTATTAAATATGATGTAATATTACACTTAATTTCAAAATTGTAAATAGTATTATAGACAGCCTGGATTTAATTAACGTAAATGATTATTAAATACCTGCGAGAGCTACTCGTTCCAAAGTCCTGTTTAAATATAACAATGCCAAGACTGAGTATTTAAGACACTCGCTTGTACCTAGATTACATGAAGTTAGAAATAGATTCGCAGAAGCGGGGGATCTATTTAACTGCATGGAAGGCAGGTACAAGAAGACTATATTTTCATTATCTTTTTAATCCTGTATGTATATGTATCTCCTATTTTTATATCCTTCCAGAGCTTGTGGTCATTTTACGATTAAATGCCACAGTTCATGGTTATTTAAAAAGTACCTATATATTTCTAGTATTTGATTGTGCATGTGTAATGTGACATGTAATTATTGTTAATGGCATATTTATAGCGCGCACATTAAATAAATAAATAAGTGGAATATTTTTAGAAGAGGTTTTTGTCAATCCCGCAATTAATAATACCATGGGGAGTATCTTGGATGGTGCAATGTATGTTAACCAATGTAGAGATTTATTAATTAATGGTCTAAAATTGAGAAATTAAACTTAAAAAAATAACATATTAAAAATTATCACGCTGTAATGAGTGAAATTATAAATCGAGAATGATATTGAGGACGTAGGTAGAGCAGGAATATGCTGCACATGTAGGTATTTATTTTAATTATAATTAGGTACTTTCATTTAAGAAATGGTATGTTTCTTAATCTCTACTAGAAGTTTAACGGTGATCTGATTTATGCATGGCTTCAAAACTTGCGAGTCTGAGCTAATGAGTTGTTTCCAGCTACGCCAACTCAGTGATTTTGGGTCGTTTGCAGGTCCAGTCTCTCTCACTCTGATTGACCGAATTGATGTTTTCATTCTGAAATTGGCCGTAGAACATTGATGTGTTGTATTTAGTCTATGCCGTAGAACGATGGATGATTAACTAGAGAGGGCTCTCTGGGGTCCAGGAGGCAGAAAAAAAGTGGCGAAAGTAGATAATATATATAAAAAAACACAAATTTTATTGCCATCAGAATGACTAATTAGAAGTCTTTTTTATCGTAATAAATTTTGAGGTCCCAATCGATGACCAAGGCTTTCCACTTATTTTTTCTTATGAGTTCAAGTTTATTATTGACTGTAAAATTTTATTTAAATGAAAATAATTAGCTCTATTTATAGAAATAGATTAATAAAATAATATCTACATAGACAGATAGGAGGCTTTGAATTTAGGTATTGATGAGAAAATAAGTTTAAGAGACCGCCATTACACAAATAATTTTGTTATAAATATCTAATATTTAACTGACAATTAGCTCTTTTTAAGAAGTAAGATTTTATAATATTTATTTGCGTGTATGAGAATTAAAACATCACACGATTCACATTTACATTGCAATCTCCACCAAGATCTTTAGTTCGTTACAGCTTAAATCCATTATAAAATAATAATACTAAAGTTGGAGTAAATCCTGAATCACACAATGCCCACCTTTACCGCAGCAAATGTAAATAACTCACAAAGAGCGTTTTCCTTGCCTATTAGACAAACATCAATGTGCACACATAAAATCATTCATTATTGCACATTGCATTACGTTTGCTTGGAAACATAGTCAGGTTATAGGAAGGCTGCTACAAAAGCTTTGGAATCCTAAGCAAACAGCGGTAAGCAATTGCTCTTTTGATCGAGAAGCTTCACAGGGGAATAAAAGAGTGTTGAGAAGAAACATCCTTAATCTGCCCAGGAATCGAAAAGACCGTAAAAGAGCAAATAACAGAATTAAATAATATACAACAAGCTTCTAATTGCTTTGAGTGCGTTCACCGTTCGTTTGTTTGCTAACCTTCTGACTGCGAAGAGAAGATGATGATTTATATATTTTAATTTTTTATAAAATTAATGTAAATTAAATTTTATAATGTTATTATTAAGTTCTGAAAGTATTTTAGTTTTTATTTAAAGTGACAGCTATTTCGGCGTTCAATACCATTTTCAAACTCTCAAGGAGGCTAAATCTTACATACAAAAAAGGGTCTTAGATTAAATTTACTTGAAAAATTAGAAATCAATAAACGAACGAAAAAATAGGAACATTATTTATTCTCTACTTCTCAGTATGTTCACAAGACCTAAATAATATAACACACTTACATTAGCTAATTACACTGAAGTCATTATTAAACAATTAAGAAAAAATTACCATTTAATATAAGGAAAACAGATACCTCACAGAATAGAGAATCTATTGTCACAAATACTTTCTCACTAAATCGGTTTAACCGGTAGTAAATCCTCTTGGACGTCATAAAAATTGAAATTGGGTGAGGGTAAATGGAATCATATAAATAAGTCATCTCAACGTGGCCTAAACACAGTTTTAAAATGCTCTTCAATGACAAAACAGCTTTCACAAAAATAAATTAAATAACTAAAATACATGCAGAACATAAAAATAACACTATTAAATTTAAAAAATGATATTCTACGAATTGAACATCAAAACAATTAATAAGATTATAATGAATGATAATCGGGAATTTTCACAAACTATGAATAGCTTCAAAAATGTATGGAAGATTTAAACATTTTGTTTCTAATACTGATCATTGATTTAAAAATCTCTAAATAATATTTTCATTGATAATTATTGATTTTAATAACATATTCATAAACGGTTCAAACCACAGACATAGGAATTAATAGACGAGAAGATAATGGCGAGGGGTAAAATCAACTGTTGAAGAACGAAGGGAGTAAGGCTGACTGTGATTCGTCAATAAATCAATCTGACAGTAAATAGGCATCTCGCATTATAATATCACCATTTACTTCTTAAAAGTAAAATCTGCTTTTGAATGAATAGACATTTTTACATGGGAGCGCAAATTACTCGCCACGTTATGAACAAATTTGCGAAGTCCGAATTCGGCAAAAAAATTCGGTTCTATTTTCAGAGTCGAATATTTCGTTTAAGTATTTAGTTAAGACACTTTTATAAATGTTCATAATTTACTTCCCAGCAACCAACCAGCTTTGTGTTTCGCGTCCAGACGTTTCTCGATGTGATAGTATATGTTTCTAAAACTGATCTATATTATACGATGTGAATATGCTTAAAATAAAGTAAAATAATGCTTATATATGGAATGTAATACGACAATTGGGTTTATTCTCTTTTTCAAATCTATTTTTACAAGTTTTCATAGTACAAGTCAACATTTTGCCGTGTTATTTCGTAAAATGAACCAATGATGCCTCGACCATAGTTCGCAAAAGAATGATGACGTCACGTGTTCAAATTTCACTTGAGGCCATACGCGAGCACAGCCGGCTCCAATGGAACCGGTATGGGGAGTGGGGATAATACGCTTTTAATCACTTAGGGCAGGTCTACTAATATTCATATGTCTATGGTTCAAACACTTGATACAACCCTACAACGTCATTGCGACGTCGGAACGCTACTGGTTGATAAGACGGCTGTCAACGATGTTGGATGGCGTGACGTCAACAACGCCATGTTCAATAATAAAAACGAACATTTAATTTTGGCGGCAATTCAAAAAGGCACATTATTTTAAAATGTTTGACAAAGCTTTATGAATTGAAAAATAGCTAGTTTGGCATGCAAACGCAAGTGTCATTGCGTCACTTGCCATATCAGATATAGGTAAAGCGCTTTATCAGATGATAGGGCATCCTTTACATAACGAGCATTATCAAAACAGGCAGCCATCCAAAAAATGAATGTTAGATTTCAGTGAACAATTCCGAAAACGTATATGACGTAAGAAGGTCTTATAAATGAAAACAATTCTATTCTCGCAGTAGTACCTACCTACGATTAAGATAACGATATTATATAATAATTATTATCTTTACTGTTTATACTTTCGTACTCCTCCAAAAGGATTCGACATAAATAAGCCTTCAGTTTTGCTTCAAGATGTTTTATAATAATATCGTTTTCCGAAAATTAAAGATGGTTTATATTAGTGGCTGAAAAGTTGTGCCTAATACGAATCATAAAAGATTTATTTAAGACAAATTTATCCACATATTGGGGCATATTTTGAATTACATGAATTACATATTTTCAAATATTCAACGCATTATAAAATTCATGCACAAACTACATACAATCTATCTTTGGTCATGGTGCACAGTGCGCGCTTCTGGTATATACCTACAACACAATATACAACCTAATATAGGTAGTTTTCATTGGTGCATACCTAAAAAACTGAATGCAATGCCACTTAATATTTTGCAGTAGAAAACAGCGTGGAATGCTCGCACTCAGTAGTGTAGGTATCTACTTCCGTATATCGTTACTGTTATATACTTTTGTACATAAATGTAAATTTTGTATAGATAACAACGTATTGTATGATTATCTTTTACAATTACAAAGCTTGTAGTACATAGCTCCATGGAAACGATAGTCAAATTGATTTCATACCAGTATATAAATAATTTCGGTAGGTAATAAGTATCAACATTAAAATTTTATTGAAACTCTGTGCAAATTCAGCGCAGGAAATACCAGCGATCCGAACAATTTCATCAAATAAATGCTATTAGGCGAAATTGGAAAACATGCAAGTACCTACTACACACACGTTGTGGGGTACCGTAATATGGGCAACCTTTAAATCAGGGGGCGACTTTGATCATCGCGGATACCTGCATAATTTTAGCTACCACTCATTAATTATACGCTTATTTTTAATGTTTTTTTTCGATTGACGTAGATACAATGACGCTTTGAAAATAAATGTCAAATTAGTTTTTGTTTCTAGTTAGGTATATTCAAAGATATTGATGGTTGAATTGTGAAGCTGTTTTTTTAGATATTTTCAGTCAGAAACATGCACCGAAATACTTTTCACAAATTCCTTAAAGATTATAATAGTTTCATGTCATTTATAATCGTTAAGTATGGAAGTGTCTATCGATATGTACCTATATAACAATTTGTTTTTTTTTTCAAAACAAAATTTTTGAATTGGCATATTGTTGTGATAAGTTTATAAAAATAGTATATCACTCCAAAAGGTGACTTTGATCACCATGGTTTTTTTATGTCTAAAGCACAACTACATTTTTTGTTTACATATGAATTCGATAGCTTCAACATGAGCATCAATTTTCCTCCAACAATGAATTTACAAAAAAAGTTAAATGGTTTCTAAGTTGATAGAGTTCACCCCATTTTACGGCAAGTCTTTAAGTACATATTAGTAGGTATATAAACATTTAGGTATAACTACATACAAACTACTACCAACCTTGAAAATTATAAAAATTGTTGTTTTCTTATTGTTTTTTATTTTATTTCTCATTTATTAAAATTTTCTTTCGTTCAAGATTTTTTCTTTTACATTAATTTTTTTTATTTCTATTTTCTTATGAGTTCTAAGCAGAGTAATGTGTTTGATTATTTGGCCTGTGGTGTACTTTTTTCTTCTTCACAAAGGTACATGACATTCATAGACACCCAGAACTGTTGTGTAGAATAAAATAAAATCCAGATTTTTTTAAAAATATTAAGAAGTGGCACTTTGTATGTCATGGATGATTTGAAACTCAACAACGATCTAATTCAGTTGAATAAGGACTTTTTCGTACTGTCCCATTGTACTCACACACTTTATTGCTCATTTATTAACTTCGGATACAAACATTCACAACGGTCAGAAACGAATTCAAAAACAGCTTACACCCCAATACATAAATTAATGTTCATTCATTACCTATAATACATTTGAAAAAAGCATAATCATTTAATAGTAAAATAAATTTATCGCCCAGATGAATATCAATTTTGTAATCTTCACTATCGGCTTAGAAAACGAAATTTCCTTAAACCTATACAATATGTGCGTAATCCGCATTTTGTTATAAAATCCATAAAATGCCGTATTCTGTTATATACGTTGAACTAAATTTCAATAAAAGAATTAACAACGATTAAATACGCGTTTAATGAATGAGCAGATTCCAGCAAATTATTACAATACTGTTAATCCCGCCGACCAAATCTGCACTTCATTATAGTCAAATGAATGCCGATAGGAATCTTGGATTCATTGTGGAAAGGACTCGAGCAAATAATGAGAGGATGAGGAGAGAAGAATCCGCGTCCGACAAAAGGAATTAGTGCTTCCCCGTGTCCTGCATCCTGAGTCCTGTATCGGCGACTTACAAGTTACAAGGCATCTGGTTTCCTGAGAACATCCGACGCAAGATGTAACTTTAGCCGTATGTGTGTTCATTACAATTACGAGTTAGAAGTAGTTGCCCGGTGATGGAATTCTATGATCGATATTGACAGAGCGGTGTGCGTTTGATGGGCTAATCTGCAGCATCGTTCACAGGTAGTTGTGCTCAGTGGCGTAGCGACTAGTCAGAACCCAATAATATTATTTGTAAACTTGCTCTTTTGACTAAAAATTACTATTTTATTACCGTATTTTTTCCTTGATGTTAAATATCTAGTAATCATTATTTCGTTACGCTAGAGGATTTTTCTTTGTGACGCTTTATGAAAAAAGTCTACCCATGGTGAAAATAAATGTGATATTTTAGAAACATACCATTTTGTTTATTTTCATCTTGAGGAAATGCTATTCCGGAAAAATGTAGCTCTTTTTCAAATTTTTATAATTTTGACTTAAAAAATTTTACCTCCTCGGCGTGTAACATTCGGAATCGGGCGAATTCAAGCACTCTATATGCAGATGGCAATAAGGTTGAAATTCCCGCTAAACGCTTAGGAAAAAAAAAGCTCGATTATAGCATACGCCAAGAATGTGTTCTACTCAAGGCATTTAATTCTACGCGATCAAATTTTCTAACCAATAACATACGATTTTGCTTTACTTCGCATTGCAGCGTCTTGATGTGCATTTTCAAAATATATATATAAAGAAAATTTCATTTAAAAAGTCTTGGCATGGTTTATTTCAGAGAATTTGAACAATTCATCAAATTTTAACATTAATAATCAAATTCTGCGAAAGTTCCATTCAAGTTTAATTATTATATCAGTATGGGCTAGTTACTTTACAGAACTGAAATAATAACAGAGCTTGAACATAAATTTCACTTGAAATTAACTTTAAATTAAATTGTTCAAATTCTGTGAAGCAAACCGTACTTACTGATCTACAAATCAAAAAAAAATAGTTTTTCATATTTAAGTGCCGCGATATGTACGTGAAAGAAATCAAATTAAATGTTTTAAAATTTCTTCAGTTTCTCATTTCTTCATTTCTCCTCAAAAGTTATGATGACTAGGTACATACTAATAAAAATTTAAACATTGTATTGTATTGTAATTTAAGTATAAAAAAAATTACCCGTCTTTTTTACTTTTTTCGCTATGTAATAGGTCCGAGTGGATTGTCGGTCAATGCCCGTAGCCCAGACGGCTGAAACTTTCGGTACGCCCTTGGCCCCGCGTCCTACCACCTTCTCGTCTCTTCCTGCCGCGGGGGTGCGTAAGATGGGAAGTTATTCTGGATTAGCGCGGTTGATCGATTTAACAATGCGGTTTTCGCCATCGGGAATAAGCCCTCAAGGGTTAGTGCGAGACAAAGCCAGACACTCCTTGCAGACATGCCGTCGCCACAATACAGATATACAGTAGCCACCAGATGTGTGGGTGCATTATTAAGAATTATTTTGCTCGTGAAATTACTTGTCGGGTGTTTAAATAATACGCCTGCAAAAGATCCCAGTCGCTTTGTTCGTTCAAAATTCATTCATGAATTTCTTCCACTTCTTAAAATAACATATTGGTTTACATACTTAACTATTATTTGGAAATACTATATTACCCTTTATGTTCATTGCAAACGATAGTAAAAAGATCTCCGTTACTTTGTCCATACCTATAAATTTCATTCATGAACCACACATTTGTCCACTTCTTAAGATAACATATTATTAGTTACGTACTTAACTATTATTTGGGTATTTCACTATAATATTTTCCTTTATGTTCATCACAAACGATAGTATTAAACACTGTATTTGTTGTGTTAACTTGAAGTAGGAAGTGTGTTTTCATTCAATAAATATATGAACGTAAATACAAAGTTTAACATAGAAAACTATTATCACACATTCTTGGAAAATGTTCACACTTCCTGTCGTTTTATAAAACATGTTTAAAATTACAAATTTCAGAAGAACTGAAATAAAACATAAGTATGTACTTACTATTTACGGCCTTTAAAAGGGTTTTTATGAATTGAGTACTAGCTACCCGGATGCTCACAAATTTCAATACGTAAAGAAAACTTACTGAGCAATCGAAAAATATGGAACATGGACGATATAGAATTTTGGATTTGATCAACAGATTAAATAAATTGATATTTCCTCAGCTTCCCATTTAAACGACCTTACGTTGATGCGACCAAATTTTTTTCTGTTTTTTCTTTTTCACATTTTTCGTTTGAGAGGTGTTTATTAATTTTATTATTATTATTTTAAAATTCGCCATGTTCGTAAGTTCTGTTGACAATTTCTATGTATGATTGACAGCTGTTTCGCCTTCGACAAACTACGGAACAATATTGAAGTGAAACTTCTTTAGCCGCGTAATGAATTTTCGGGAACGTAGTAAAACCGAGTCAAGATCGAAACGAAAAAGCGGGTACCCCCACCACCGCTCACCGTTCAGAAAAATGGTGTACAAAATTCGTTGTAATTATTAAACAAGTTAAATAACGTATTTTCGCACAATTTCGCAAGTCCAGTGTGGTCTAGTGGCTAGGATACCTGGCTCTCACCCAGGAGGCTCGGGTTCGATTCCCGGTACCGGAAATTATTTTTGGTCAATTTTCTGAGATACTGTTTTATTTAATTTGTGTTTTGATTATTTCAGGTGATATTTTTAAGAATTCATTTTATTAAATACAAGCAGTGACTTGAAAAAAATCATAAAATTGTTAATTTTTCAATATGGACTTTTGGCAGCCGGGATGTATTTATAATTTCACAATTATTTTAGGAATGCGGAAGCACATCATGCAAGATTCCCATTCTTGCGACCCGGGTTCGATTCCCGGGCAGTGCACTCCTTTTTTATGGAGAATCATTATTTTTCAAAGGAAGGATATTTTTGATATAGTAAAATATAAATGCTTCTTAGCTCATCTCGACAACTGGCGTTGGTGGTGTAATGGTCAGCATAGTTGCTTTCGAAGCAGTTGATCCGAGTTCGATTCTCGGCCATGGAATATTATTTTTTTGTTTTTAAGGAATTTTTTTTTTTTAATGGTTGACCATAATATCAATCCACTAAGTAATATTTTAGGCCTGTAGCATAATTGAAAAGTTAAAGAATGATATAAAATTTTTTATGATGTTAACGATAAAAAAATGAAAAAAAACATAAAATTAAAATAAAAAATGGGCCAACGGCACGCGGTGTTCCCAAGCGGTCACCCATCCAAGTACTGACCGCGCCCAATGTTGCTTAACTTCGGTGATCGGACGAGAACCGGTGTGTTCAAAATGGTATGGTCGTTGGCAAAAGTTAAACAATATTAATTTCTATTCTACCTGCCAATAAATATATGAAAATTAGTATAAAAAAGCCCTAATAATATTGAAAAAATTAGCAAGGTGTGTGCGAGGTTGATAAAAATAATCATTACATACGCGCTTGAAAAAGATCGTAATTACATTAATAAGTTTGTAGGAATTTTTTTTTTCAATGGTTGACCATAATATCAATCCACTAAGTAATATTTTAGGCCTGTAGCATACTTGAAAAGTTAAAGAATTTTATGATATTATTAATTATAGTAATGATAAAAAAATAAAAAAAACATGAAATTAAAATAAAAAATAGGCCAACGGCACGCGGTGTTCCCAAGCGGTCACCCATCCAAGTACTGACCGCGCCCAATGTTGCTTAACTTCGGTGATCGGACGAGAACCGGTGTGTTCAACATGGTATGGTCGTTGGCAAACGCTAAACAATATTAATTTCTACTCTACCTGCCAATAAATATATGAAAATTAGTATAAAAAAGCCCTAATAATACTGAAAACATTAGCAAGGTGTAAATATTATATACCTAGTTTAACTCACTCTCCTAACTCATCTTCGCTGTCTACAGGCAGAGCGCACGACTGTGGTCGTGAAGAACCGAGGTTCGATCCCCGCTTTAACTAATTTTTTTTTTCTTTTTTTATAACTTTTAATTTTTTTTATCACATGCTACTTATAAATATGTCAATAGACAGAAAAAAAGAGAGAATGAAATGAAAAGAGAGAGAGAGAAGAATACTAGAAGTTTCACTTCTGTCTTGCGTAGGCTTGACACACCCATTTTTTTTTTTTACAAGTGTCCCAACTGTTCCCAACCGTCTGGAACTAGTGAGACAACCCCAATTGGGGTATGTTGTGAAACTGAAGGTAGTGGGGAGGGGAATGAGATGGGGAAGAGGAAGGTGGGGAAGTACCTGGCTATTCAGATCTGGTCACCAAACACGGCCAAAGCGATTTCAAGCAATGTTTCAATTCTGAATGGTGGTCTTACACCAGGGCGATACTGAGTATATCTCTCACCTGGAAATGTACTGATTTGATTAATAATATTGAATATCTTCATAATTTAACAAAGCTTTAAAATAAATACATATTTTGTGCGGGCTTATTACCTGACGGCAATTTATACCAACCAACGCGTAGACACGTATAATAAATATATATGTTTCACTAAAGCTCGTTCATAATTATTTAAGCAACAAGAACACACCGATAAATTAGAACTCCAATATAGAAAAATTAAATTAGTTTCGCTGGTAATCAAACAAGTAGAACATTTTATTTCTCAGGTCTTTCAAACACTTCATAATAAAATTTGTCAATACCTTTGCAACTTTTTCGCTGAACCATATTAGCCGCTTTACGCACCACTTTTTCAAGGTATATCTATCTTCAATGAAATTGTCATTAGATCTCCGTGAGTACAATTGTTCGAGAAATACTTGTGTACAATTGGATCGGAGTATACTGCATTGTCCCGGAAACCGTTGAGATTTACCGCTCTGTGGATTTCAAATCTTCGCCCTGAGATCTGGAAGATTGATAGTAACTTCTCGAGTGGCGAATTAGATCGAAATCAATCAATGCATTTGTTGCGGGGAGAGAGAAGGGATAGTTAATCGAATCAACTGATTCTATCCAAATATATTTAGGAGAATTGTTTGTGAGGGAAGAAAATCCTCAATTTGACTGAGCAACTAACCTAGAATTATTTGCTTTAAAATTTTAAATCATACTGATCTAGAACAATAAAGTGGACCACTGGTGAAGCATGACAATGATTAGTTTATGTACCTTACTAGAGGAATTTGGTATGTAATTCTTCTTTTGAATTACTTATATAATTCAAGTTAGTTATTAGTTGTAGTTTCATAAATACCTACAAACTTTTAGAATGGTTAAATCTTCCAGCAAACTAAAAATTCAGGAGGAACTTAAGGAAGGACTTTAGGAGGGACTTGAGGAGGAACTTTAGGAGGGGCTTCAGGAGGGACTTTGGGAGCGACTTTAGGAGGGAATTTGCGATGGAAATTAGGAGGGACTGAGTCCGTTTTCAGTTTTTTTTTTCAATGCAAATATATTTATCTTCACGACTTTTTAAATACAAAGCAAACGCTTAGTAAAATAAGTTTATAAATAACTGACCCAATGAAAGCAACAATTCAAAGGTCGCCAAAGTAATTAATAGCAGCAGTGTGATATTTCAACATATGAATTTGTGCAGTTTTTTTTACAGTAAACCTTTAATCGTCAAAATGACACATTGAAATTATGTATGAAAAAAAATATATATAAAAAACGCGGAAATCTTAGAATTAACCCTAAAGGGGAGTACAATGGTCTCAGATCATAAAAAACAAATTCGATTTCTATTTTTCAGTTTCTATTATTGTTGTAACAGACGTAAAAAGGGCAGGTTAGCCTGCATTGTGCCCTTAAAAGAACCTGATATAATTTCATTTATTGCATTGTGTGACAAAAGGGTACAGGGGGTAGATTGCCGAACGCAATTTGCAAAGGGTTAAGTCAAGGTGAATTAAAAGCCTGGTCGTAGAGGGTTTAAAACGCCCATGAAAACGTTATGAGTTTTACAAGTAAACTGGAGTAAAATATGACGATTGGTGCTGAAATATTTTATTTATGAGTTGTGTTCTGCTTCTACGTGCCCAAAATCAGAAATATAGGCTACACTCATAATAATAAAATATAATGATAATTTGTGTGATAGTAAAAATAATGATACTTTGTCTGTGCGGCAGTAAAAATAATTTTACTTTATCTGTGCGATAGGAAAAATATTGTTAAATGTTGTCTGTGCAATGGTAAAAATAATAAAACTTTGGAGACTGTCATTGAGATTATTGGATCTTCAGCTTGAAAACTGAAAGAATGGAGGGGAAGGATATGACGCAAAATGTTTGTTAGGCACTACCTACCTTGTCAATATGATCTGATCACTAAACATATTTAAAGCCATTTCAAGCGTTCTTCTCTCACCGGGTAAATATTAACAGATAGGCAGGAAGGAAATTTATGTACCCATCTGAAACGAGTTAATTCCTAATATGAAATGCCACATACCTACCCATTATGAACTTAACATTGTTTAACTTATCTCGCCGTGTTTTGAATCCGCTACATTTGGATATAAAGCCAAGAAGCACACCGATTTGCCACGAACATACAAACTGAATAAAATGTTCTTTATTTTTTAAATGGGTTTTTGGTTTTTAAATTTATGAACTCGAGGATTTCATTTAGGTTCTTCAATAGAGTTTGAAAATACGTATATATTAATCAATTTCAGTGCAACATTTTTGATGATGTTATGTTCCAAGCTCTCAGCGATTTGGAACTTTTAACTTCCGTGTGACTGCCTGTGTGTATCATCAGTGATCAGCAGATAGATATTAAAAAAATATATATCTGGAGCGATGAAAAAATCGAATAATAGAAAAATCTAACCCCTTTTGTTGGCATCAATGGCCCAAACGATCATTTCACATTGGGCCACGCTAAATTATGTGATTATGCCGCCATTGTCACATGTTTGCCAGAAGGTCCCGGTAAATACAAATAAATAAGTTTTATTTTCACCCATTTGTACGGATGTCATTTTATTTTTGAACTGATGCGATGTATTGACTTGTACAGGATGATCAAAAAAAAAATTAACTGTTATTGAAATCACAGTTCGATGGCTTATTTTGAAATGCGAAAAAAACACTATAAAAAACACTATTTTAAAACCTTTAAAATCACAATTACTTGTCTTTATCGAAATTGTGAAAAATAAATATCACGTCCATATTGTCATATATAGTAAAATTACCTCAAGAACATGTTGTTATTATCATTACAAAATCTAATAAATAAAATAAAAACAAATTTTTATGAGAATTAATAATTTGCCCGAAAAATTCGTAAAGATTGAAAAATCTTTAAATTTCAGGCCAGTAATCCTTTGTGCTTTACACAAAAAACCTTGTCTTGTAAAAAAAGTTTATCTTTAAAAAATAAATAAACAACGACTTTACTAATTTAAAAATTGTTGCAAAAGACTAATGTTCTAGTATTATCTATCAAATCAATGACATTTATGAAATATAATAAATATAAATCAATACAGAAAATGTTTAAGGAATTGGATAGACGAGTGTTTAACACGTCAATTTCTGTAACATTTAAATTTTTTGGTTCCAATTTTTTAAGGACTTCCACGCATACTATACAAGGCAGAAAAACCCATCTAAACATTAATATATCTAAGGACTTTCACACATACCATATAAGGCAGAAAAACCCATCTTAACATTAATATAAGGACTTCCACACATACCATACAAGGCAGAAAAACCCATCTTAACATTAATATAAGGACTTCCACACATACCATACAAGGCAGAAAAAAACCATCTTAACATTAATATAAGGACTTCCACGCATACCATACAGGTATAAATTGATATGTCAAAATGGGTTCCATGATAACTCAACACAGTGACAATTCAACACACTTTTAAAAAGTGATATAAAGTCATTAAAAATGATGAAAATATTTTTTTTAACCTAACCTAACCTAACCTACTTAACCGAGTTAATAAAGTTTTCGTTTCATCACTTTCCATGACTTTTTATAACTTTTTAAAGACGAAGATTATCATTGTGATGATTTATCCGGTCACCGTTGAAATGTACCTAGTTTTATATTATACCACATGAGTGGATCTATTTTATGTGAAATAAATAAATAAAATCGACAAAAACTAGTAGGTATATAAAATGTTAGTTTTTGGTAAATAGCATCGCGGTAAGTGAAAGGTTTTGTGTGATAAGCTATTAAATAAAACACGGCATAAGGTGAGAAGAAAATACCACTGCATGGCATGACGAAGGCATGACTTCAGGAAGATATGAGTAGGTATATCAGTTTCTCTCACAAATTTTTGTTCGTTATGTTTATTACGAGCATTTATAGCGGATAACTCCTTCGTTAACATTCTCATTCCAGAAGGAAATTATGGTTGAAAGATAACAGTTTTATTTTTATTTTTAAAAAGGTATGCAGTATATTCAAACAGGTATACAAAACATAATCAGAAACACCTAAATAATATTGAAAAGTATCGTACATTAGCTCATTGAAATTATAAAAAAAACAGAAAATATTAATCTGTAAATATTGCATTTTCACTTTCGTTATACGCTGATAAAAGTAATAGTGTCACACTGTATCCCCCTGCTCTACATCTGTTTGCCAAAAAAATCGAATATCCACTTTGCCTCCAAACACGGAATGGTCGCACAAAGCCCCTGAATGGGGTTTAATAAAATAATTTATGTAGGTTTAGCGATGGCATCGACAATGGCGCATTATTTATTCATTGGAAACCTTCGCTTGATAAATGTCTTTCCAATCGATCCGTTTTATTTCTATTTGGAATTATTTCTGCTTATCCCTTCCGTCCCAGGAGCCATCCCTCTTTGTTCCTTGTTCCTTGTTCACTGCAACGAGGGGAGGTCTTGTGCGGGGTGAGTTGGTACCAGTGGCGGTTTTCTCAAAGGAGATTATGCACTAAACTAAGAAACAGTACCTAGCTAAAACGAACAAGATGTAAATGAATTATAATACATATTATCTAGATATACATTTTAAAGGCTAAAAATGTACGCAACTAAAACTCTTTACTAAGAAATCTTCCCGTTGGAAAATCCGTCCACAGGAGCGGAATATAGAACGCACCTATGGACACATAACTTTTATAGAATATTTCATACGAACAATATTCTGTATCATAGGATGAAAGATACGTAGTTAGTACCTATGTACCAGTTTATTCGCACAGTGAAATATTCGTAATTTGGTGCGGGGTTTGAAATTCGCCAGACGTCACAAATACAGTAAATAAATCAAACGTAAAAAAATTACGTATAAAACTAATAAATATGATGTTAAAAAACTTGCTGGGGTGTTTTATTGTTTTTATATATATTTTGCACGCATTTTATATTAGTATTAACAAATCTAATGAAAACAGATTATTGAAGAATAATATCTACTAATAAATCTGAATGAAACATGAAACAATACAAGACACAGAAAAAAGATAGTATATATATAAGTCTCAACTGGGAATCGAACCAAAGATCTCTTTTCACTCGACCATTGGAACCTAAATATTATATGTCATTTTTTCGATCTCATATTTTATAAATGATCGGAGATTTCAGTGAATTTATTTGTCCTCGCTTCACGGTTGAGAATGATGAACCACCACTGATCAGTACAATCCTACAACATCTCACCGATTCGATGGCAATCGATGATCAATACGAAACTGCCCCAGACAACATTTTTACCCTTAAAAATCAATGAAGATTACGCATTTCATGTTACCAGCTTTAGCTAATATTCTCGTTTAATAATAATGACCAGATTTAGATTATTCGAAATGAGTGAATAAATATTTTGCATAATTTCAATCAAATTGGTAGGTACCTTTTGTTAGTATGAAACACTGAGACTTTAAGAATATCGCTTTCTTATACGTGTTTATTTATCATGCCAACGGGTTTCGTAATAGCCGCGTATTTGTACTTGACGGCTTAGGTAAATTTTATTTGATCAGGTAGTGTTATTTCACAAATTACTGATTAAAAATAATATAAAGTATATTTGCGGCACGTTATAGAGTGGAAGATCCTCTCAGTATCGCCCTGGTTCAGAATTAAAACATTTGGTGACTAGATAGCTAGGTTCTTCCCCACCTTCCTCTTCTACAGATCCTTCCTCTCCACACTTCCTTCAGCCTCAGAACATACCCCAATTGGGGATGCCGTAGTCTCACTGGCTCCCGACAGTTGGGAGCAGTTGTGACTTTTGTGCTGTTTCATATAAAAAAGCCAACGATTTCTGTCTCGATGAATGTATGATTTTGTCGAAGCCAGTTGGCGTGTTCATCTATCTTCATAAAAGTTTTACAGTAGAAAAATATTAATTTGTTTTTTTTTTTGTAATTCAACTTTTATCTACATTCCGAAACCTTCTCTTTACGATGGAATGTTAAAAAAAATCAATTGCGAGAAGTGTAAAAATCCTATTATTATACGACTTTTTTTATAAATCAGTCACATTATATTCCTCTAAATTGACGATATTTATGTATTTGAAAGGGTTGCAAGTAAGTGCTATAAATAGCCATAAATCTGTTTTCTGCTAAGTAGTGTAATGATGCTAGTCACCCTTTCCCCTATGACGAATTCACTTCCGGCCGCCACCCTCCCCCACCATCTCCCACCCACCCCCAACAGCCCCTTCACCGGATACGCCTTGATCCGGTCAGGGGTTACTTACAATTTTGAGTGAGTGAAAGTTCCCCAGTTTTTCCTATTTTGGTTTTTGATTTGGATACAAAACTATAATAGCAGGCTCAGATGTTATTTTTAATTACCCGTAGGTACAAGGAGAAAAATGAGTGTTGCGAAGCTCTTCAAATTATTAGTAATCCGGTTAAAATATTTTAGTATTACAAACACGTGATCATGCACGTGCATTTGTCTTTATAATAAATACATCATGATAATATATTCGTCATTTACTAGAAGTTTACAGGAATAGTTAAACAGGAAACATATTAATTCTTTCGTTAAGGCCTGTAATGCAGGTTTTAACTAGATTACGCATAATTTAAAAAAGAGTGTTAATAAATTAGCAATACTGTTTTTCTCCGTGTACAGAGGCGCTGGCTTAATTCTTTCGAGGTGCCAAGTGCAATATTTGATTATATATTTCTGGTCGCTACGAAAACGGATCATTGTTAGTAAGTTTAATACTTACTGGCACTTTCTTATTATAAAATTAATAACGGGTATAAGATGTACCTCGACTTCATCTACTACTAACTTCCGCGTCATATATTCTCTTAACTTTTTTCTTCGTTCATCCGCTTTACATGCCCAAACAGTCTCAATGTCCTTTTCTATCGTACCATAACTTTCACCTAAAACTATCCAAAACAATATATCTTAAATTAAAACTGACTAAAGCCATAATAACTTCACAAAGGAGGCAAATAGTTTCCCTCAAGGCCTATGTCATCTGTGTGGAGGGAATTTTTATTGAAAGGAAATAGTGGAAGTTCTGGAAAGGAAAAGGTACGAGGGGTGGGGGTCAGTGTGTCTAAAAGTGACGGATTTATGAATTCATCCTTCTTCGGTGGGTCTTAGAGACCGGCTGGAGAGGTCAAAAGGCCTCCCTAAATAAGTCTCTCGATCTAGCACGTCATACTGCAGGTAGGCAACTTCACCCCATGAAACCGGGCACCCCTGCTAAGTTAGCAAACATAGCGAACCACTTGGGGAGACCTATGGCAGAGATGTTGGTTATCTATTAAAGGATTCCCGGGGTGGCGGTACCCATATTCACCTCCTAAATATCTAATATGGTACCTACCTTAAAAATTGTTCGTTGCTTTTAGGCTCTGCCAGGTTATCTAAATTGCTGTAATTCCTTCATAATAAAACCTATCATGTTTAATACAGTACATCCACCTTACCTTATCTCATTTTATTTTTTAAATGCACCTAAAGGTACTCTTCTGAATGCGTTTTACCACTATTCTTTTTTCAACATAAAAAAATATACCTAGTATCTACTTAAACGTTTTGGTACTGAATTAATATTTTTTTTATAAAAATACATATTTCCTTGTGCATTTTACTGAAGGCAAAAAGAAAGGTAAAGGTTCAATTAAAATTTAAATAAAATAAAGACATTTCGTTTTTTTTATCATCGAAAAGGATTTTTTTATGATATGCAAAACCTAAATAGCGGCATCGATTTGATGTCATATTTCAGATCAGCCCCAAAGCAATAAAATACAAAATCGATCACGCCCATTCAGTCATTACACGTAAGTCAAATCGGAGTTGAAAAAGACATCAAATTAAATTAATAGTCTTCCAGTCAGTATTTGAGTTTCAAAAGAATCTCTAAATTTAAAAAAACGACATATTGGAGGTGTGTGCATTTGACAATATTTCAATAAAATCGCAACAATTGAAATATCAATTGATTCCGGTGTTAAAAAATGGTTCAATCTGACTTGCCTTCATTTTTTTTCCTTTTTATTGTCAGTAAATTTGTAACGGTCACCGAGGTTAATATAAATAAACACAATGGCTACCTACCATTTATAACTATGAACTGCAAAAATTTCATACCGATTGACATTCAAATTTATTTCGCGACACTGATATTCACTTTGTATTGTGCAATTCAACGATTATCATTTAAATAATTCTGTTGTAATGCTTATTGTAGATATATGAATGTATATCGATTTACATGCTACAGAAAGTCTAAAAAACGATTATAATATACAGGTACCTAGGAGTCGGTATCGTAAGCTACAAAGAAAAAACGTTCTGCCATTAACTGTATGCACCTACTACAAATTCAAATTAAAATAAGATACACATCCTATGTACATACCAATATTGCACTGTATAAAATGTATGTCTTATTTATAGTATATCACTAAACGTACCTATAACTTGATAACGCTTTTACTATTTTTAACTAAATTTTACTATTTTTAATATTTTACAATTTTTACTAATTATTAACCCCCTATTTCAGTTATTTCTTACATTTTTCTACTTACTATTCACATATAATTTGAAAGATAGACATTATAAACATTAGAGTTTTTTAAATATGAAACCGCATAAGAGTCCCATATGGCATCTCCATTTGGGGTATGTTTGGTATCTATTCTGTTGAGTTAAATGTATTAAGTTAATGTTAATTATTGATTTTATGTTTGAAAAAGTGAGGTGCTGTGTTGAATACGTCGAATTCACTGTATGAAGCGTTTAAACGTGTGTGAAGGGCGATGAATGAATGTGTTTTGTTTGAGATGAAAATGTTGTTTTACTCACGGTTTGATTTCATGTTGTTGAGATTTCATGTTAAGATTTCACAAAGAAATTACCTACTAAAGCATTTGAAGAAATTTGATTTTTTAAGTGGTCTTGAAGAAGTTAATAATAGTAATAATTGTATATTTTGTATAGTACCGTTTTATGTGAAAAATCGCCGAAAAGGCGCCGCACAATTTGTTACGAGAGAGGCTCTATCTAATTGTATTATTTACAAACAGTTACAGAAAACATACTTACCTGGTAGGTCACATTAGATAAACAAACTTTTATTAAAGGGTTTACGCTTGGAAGACTTTGCACGAATAGGATACTATACGCGCTGCACATTACTTCATTTTACGTCCTCTATTTTATCCTCCATTACTAATGAAATTAAATTTATTAGAAGATTAGCAAAATTAGATTGGGGTATGTTGTAAAGCTAAAGGTATTGAAAAGGGGAAGGAGATGGAGAAGAGGAAAGTGGGAGAGTACCTGGCTGTGCAGATCTGGTCACCAGACACGGCCAAAGCCATTTCAAGCAACGTTTCAATTCTGAATGGTGGTCTTACACCAGAGCGATACACTGACTATCCAGAGTATCTTTCAGCCGGGAACGTCGCGCAAATATACCATACGTTTTTTTTTAAATTAATAAATTTTGAAATAACACAAATAAATCAAATAAAATGTACTTGTTCACGCCGGGATTTGAACCCGCTGCCTTTGAATGTCTTACCGCTCTACCATGGAGACCGTCAGCTCATATTTGTTTTTATAAACTTGTTGACAAGTGGCGACTGCAACTTTTCAGATTTTCAGAAGATTCAGTGTCTTAAGGTACCCACAGACCGTCGAACCTTTTCATTGTCACAATGCTTTGTAACTTCAATTCTTGTAGAAGTGATGGAATCTAAGTAGATCCTGTTTAACGTATTAGATAATAACACACATTTCATTTCGCTGATCTAATTTCTAAAAACCCCTTTCTTATGTATATACAGGTAATAAAACTTCAATTTATTTAAGTTCGTTGTTGATTACAGTCACACTAAAATAGCTACCATCATCAGCCGTTAAGTATCCTTTGTTGATTCCTTTGTAAACTTTCCTTGAAGTAGCGAACTTCGAAGGGAATAAGTTATATAATTACCAACAGCTTATTAAGCCTTTTCTACCTCTTCCCAGTCTTCCGAAGTAAAAAGACCAATGAAAGTTTTGTATTCATATTATAAAATGAGGATTGCTTATTTATGAAGAACTTCCTAAATTTATTGGTAATCCGATTAAAAACGGGATTGCGGGCCATTTCCTGGTAACCTTTTAGAAAATTCGTAATCATATTGAAACACGTGTTCGTGCACCTGCTTTTGTAATTTTAATATATTATGATGAAATTCGAAAATGGACATTTTTGCATTTCGTCATGATATATTATTAAGACAAACGCAGGTGTGTGAACACGTGTTCCGAAATTATTACGAATTTACTAACACTTTACAGGAATCGACTTGTAGTCCCGTTTTTAAAAGGATTGCCAATAATTTGAAGAAGTTTTTTTTTATAAATCGGAATTAGGTACTCATTTTTATCCGTTTAGCAATATTTTAATCAGTATTTTTCTCCGTGCATTTCAAGAAACGTACTAGATTTTCATGAAATTGATTTAATGAAAAAAAAAACAAAAATGATAATTCAACCACACTTTCATATGAAGGTAGAAATAAAGGCATTATGACTGATTATGATAATGCAACAATGGCATTATTAGGGCCATTATAACAGATTTTAAATTGCACATTAAACCTGTTTCACACATGCCCTTTGCGATCTGTCCGCTCGGCCACAATGCGAATACTTACCATTCGGCAGAATCGAAACCATTCACGATTCTATCGCAAATTCGAATGCAAATAACACGTAACCCCATTATGAGAGTGGCCATTGTCGTTTTGAAAACATTTTACGCTCTCGGGACATTGAATTCCGCTAAAATCGCACTGAACCGGAGCAAACTCCCAAACTGTTACGGATTTGTTATTATTTTCGAATCGGGCATTATGCCCGTGTAATGCCGGCTTTACTGCTTTAAATACTATTATGGATGAATGGTTTGCTGTGGAAATGCATGTGTTTATTGAATATCTATCAGAAACAGCAAATATTAGTAAATATCCTGTAGGATTGCCTACTAATAACTAAATAAATGGTTCTGTCTCGAATGGAAGGTACCTACTGAAGTTTTTTCAAATATTTGCGGATGCATAATGATAACAACAATATTATAAATATCGAGTTGGATTTCGTGTCGGCAAATTAATTTGCAGGATTCGTACTGGATTTTTAAAGAAGAACGAGGTAATATTATTGTGCGGGTAATCTTCTCATTTTGTAAATACATCAATTTGAATTTCACTTAAATTTTTGGCAATTAATTAATGCCCATCTTGGCACCTGCTTCGGAATATTCGATCGAGCTGAAAATCGGCAGATAAGCTCATTGTCGATGGCAGTGCATCAAATTTTGGTAGCAATCACATACATACACGCGGATATATACCATACGTATTTCTCTGAAATAGGATGACATTAAAGCAATTAATATGCAAAATAAATGTCAGTCCATTGGTGGAGTAAAACTATAATTCCTCGGCAGGAAAGCTCAATCCTCAGATAAATAAAAAATAAGAAAAAAATAAGTTTTATAGGACGTTTTAAAAAAGATTAGATATTATATTAAAAAAAACCTTATTTTTCAAAGGGTTGATTCTTATCACTTTTAATGAAAATGACAACGAAATGATTTAGAAAATCTTCTTTCTAAAATTGATCGTCTGCCATATCTTTTTGGGTCGCAAATAACAAAATTTAAATTCACTCCATATGAATATTTTTCTATATGTACTTGTTTTTAGGTTGGCTATTTAGACTGAATTGTGGTATCACATAGAATATTTTTGCTTATTCATATAAATAAATAATATGTGCTTCTCACTGACCATCTAGATATCTGATCTCCAATCACATTCATATAAATGAATAGTGTGTGCTTCTCACTGACCGTCTACATATCTGATCTCTAATTACATTCATTATAAATAGTATGTGCTTCTCACTGACCGTCTACATATCTGATCTCTAATTACATTCATTATAAATAGTATGTGCTTCTCACTGACCATCTAGATATCTGATCTCCAATCACATTCATATAAATGAATAGTGTGTGCTTCTCACTGACCGTCTACATATCTGATCTCTAACTACATTCATTATAAATAGTATGTGCTTCTCACTGACCATCTAGATATCTGATCTCCAATCACATTCATTATAAATTTTCTCAAATTAAGTATGATTATTTTGACTCTTTCTACAACATGGCGTTCTTTTAAGAATTTTAGAATATTATTGTAAACCATTCAAAGGTTGCTTCATCACACATAGTAATTACGCCTATTTCATCTTTAGTCACTTTCCGATAACTCCCCGTTTCCACAAAAAAGCATTATAATAATTTATATAATCCCCTTCAATATGAAAAAAATTTCGTCAAAAAATCGCATAAAATAACGCCACGATCATTCCTAACGTTCCAATAAATTAATAAAAACCATTGGCGGCAGGTTCCTGTATACCTGAGATAAATGTAAATTGTACCTCATGAAACACGTTCGGATTTAACTGTGAAACCATATTTTATAATAACCGCTCTTACAGCCCATAAAATCCAATATCACAATCCCATAAAGCATTGTAGTAATTTATATACGGATAATGCAGGACGCGTCTACTGACTATGATCCGTCCACAATCTTTTTTATTCCAGAAATAAGAATATACAATACACAATGTCCACTATGTCATTGTCC
The DNA here is from genome assembly GCF_061612785.1 of Hesperophylax consimilis. Classification (NCBI taxonomy): domain Eukaryota; kingdom Metazoa; phylum Arthropoda; class Insecta; order Trichoptera; family Limnephilidae; genus Hesperophylax; species Hesperophylax consimilis. Next base: position 1,881,414 of record NC_142839.1, on the reverse strand, counting down.
GAAGTAATGATTTATTTATCCTAGGTCCTTTTATCCAACCTAGGTGCGACTGAACGTAATAAGGACCCCTGACAATTGTTGGGGGACAATGACTAAAATGGGGCATCTGGTGACCAAACGATTTTATGTACATTTCTACTTCTGTATCTTGGCACAACTTCTTTTCTAAGATGTCACGCTTACCTTTACAAAATTGGTATTGGATGGAATGTGACAGTTGCGAAGACTACACAATATGATACATGCGTGACTTCAGCTTGCCTACAAAGAAAGTATGGATAGGTATATTTTTATATTTGATTCAAATGCCGTTGACAAGAAGTTGGATTTCATAGAATGGTCACAATGAGATAAGGCAAAACATTTCTTGTAAAATTTAATGTTGTATACAAGAAAGATGTTTTACGGAGAAAGGTATTATTTCACCTTATCCATAATATTTTATCTTAACTTGGAAGACTTTTTCATTCTCCGACTAGAACGGTAGCTATACAGGGTGTCCGGAAACTCGTAGTACAAGCGGGAAACTGGTGAATCTACATCACATTTGGAGTCGATTTTGTAGTATATTTTTTTTTTATTTGAGCTTTCGTTATCGAGTAAATCGAGTTTGAAGTTGTTTTTTTTTTTTTTTTTTTTAATCAAATTCTTATAAATTATTACTGAAGATCAAAGTACCCAACTAATTAAAACTATTTGAAAGTAAAACAAATGAAGAAACTCGGATTTGAAGCATTATTTTGAAATCACCCTTCATTTAACCCGGTGTAATCATAAAATATTTCTGCTCTGCAGGGTTAAAACATCTGTTATTCAACCCTAAACACCAGAAAAAACTTTAACCCTAAAATAGCCGAAAAATATTTTTTTTTGGTTTTTTTTTTTTTTTTGAAAATGCTCAAATCAAAAAACTTTATGTTTTTTTGGGTTCCCCATGTGGTGTAGATTCTCCAGTTTCCCGCTTGTACTACGAGTTTCCGGACACCGTGTATATTATAAGTTGAATCTGACAAACATTGTCAAGCTTTCGATTCCTGATGGTTAAAAATAGAAGCTTTATCGGTAATTTGTTTACAAACTCAGCTCTCCGCGTATTGTTGAACTTTAAAATGCAAAAACAATAATAATAAAAAAACAGTAAGTACATACGAAAATAATTACTACATAATCTATGTTTTATCTCATATTAAAGCGTATTTTTAAGCTATTTGTACATATTATATTGCTTTTATAAGTATTGAATTCCATAAGAATAAACTGAAACTCCGGGCACACAAGTCATGATATTTGGTTCATTTCGCATCAAACCACTATCTCTACGAGGGATATTCTAGGTAAACGGCACCATTTCTTTCATCCACCCGTAAATATGAAACACGCGGTTCAATATATTATATGTAATATCACCATAAAATGATTTAAAAAATCGAATCACACCTATTTGCGTAAATCTAAAAATCATAAAAACCCCACTTGCGTATTTAATTGCGACCATGTCAAACAGTTTTCCATTCAGACTAGAGCAAAGGATCAATGGATTTCATTGTTCGTGGTTCCATTCAGTTACCGGACACAGGTCGTATTCTCGAGGAACGCCTAGAGGCACACCGCCTACCGAGTCTAGCTTATATTCCATCTTTCCTTTCATCCCCTAAATTTTCTGCGATCCGCCCCCGACTTTGGATCCATGAATCCCCGATGGATATAATTATACCTTCTCACAAAGACTTTTGAATAATGTTGCGCGATTCTGCAGTATTTTTCGGTTCTTTCGCCGTAGGTGTTGCACCTTTGTGCGCTTTGTTAGTTCCTTTGTACCTTGGTGTCACTGAATCCCTTGTTTTACTCCGGAAGCTGCGACTTACAATAAGATCCCAACAATTCGACACCCAATCTCTTTCTTCTCGAGACACACCTATCACCGAATCATAAAAGGTAGCACGTCGACCGTGATGAATTTTGTTGAATGCTTGAACAATGGGATCTCAAATAACGCTGAATGTATTATTTGGTTTTAGTTTCGGGGAATCATGACAGACATGCCAAATACCCACACAAGTAAATAATAAACAAAGATGTATACCAAAATTATCTTATTCATGTCATAATCTTGGGCAAAGTTATTATTCACGGTGAGTTTGGAAAGAAAGAAAAAATAATTGATTCTTATTTTGTGTTACACTGCCAAGACAATAATTCAAAGCAAATAAGAAAGTGACCCAGCATGCTTATTAGCTAACTTACTACTGTAAAGTAGAGTACCTACCTACTCATTTTAATGTATTAATACGTAAGTCCTCACCGACTTTTCACGATTTTAATAATATCTATCTATTAATATTGATGATGCCGGTGCAATAAAAAAATGTGATGTGTACGAGTATCATAAAAATAAACTGTCGATATTACTAGTTATTTCCCATTTTGGCACCCCAATGTATCGTATATTGGCTTCATCGTGGCAAATCGTAACCCTGCGTAAGTACTGCAGCCAGGACGACGTTAATCAAAAGCCTTGTATTAAAACACCGAACATTACGTCCAGATACTAGAATATGTTAATTCCAATCTCCAATGATAATTTTCAAGATAAAAGATAGAGATTCTCTTTACTAACTCTTTCCATCTCCGATAACTTGCATCCCTTCCTCAGCTTCTTAATTCTGCACTACTGTTAGTTGGCAGCAGCTAGTAAAGGCATACCACTGATTGGCTCCCTCTTTCTCACAAATAACGTGGGTTACAGAAAGAGAGGATATAACAGAATTCTCAGCGGCAGAAGCATGATTCTTCATGGAGTTGGTTGGTTGCCACCCTTGAGTTCAGGTGTACGATTCAACTGCCAAAATAGCCCCATTGTCCGAGCGTGATTCCCCCATTGTTGGCGCCCTTTCAGGCCACTCACACCGTGTCCCGCCGATTTCTGCAACATTTTCGCAGTATTGAATAGTAATATTTATTTGTTCCGTGTGTCTTTCTGGCATTGTTGCCCCGCATTATTCCCATTATGCGCTGACGATTGTATACGCACGCACATTTGGATTGTGAATAGAAAGTTTTTTTCTAGTTTTGTGTCTCTGGAGGCGCGCTAGGCGAGAGTCGAAGAAGGAAGCAAAGGGAATTTTGTGAACAGCCTTCGAAAAAAAATAATCGAAAATGTTCTTTTTCGAGTAATTACGGAAAGTTTGTGAAAAACTATAATTCATTATTTCTGCTACAATAATTCACTTTTACTTTTTGTCAGTTTTTTTAAATTTTATTTATTAAGTTAAAAGAAATAATTTTATTTCGCTTTCCTAATTTAACAATATAACACAATTTAATAAATATTATAACTAATTATTTTTTGTGTCAATTAAGTACTAATTGTTTCACAGAACTTGTACAATTCAAAAAATTTCAAAGTTAATAGTTCTGTGAAAGTTTGACTTAAGTTTCGTTATTATTCAATCATGAGCCAGTTTTTTTCACGAAATTTGAATTGTTTTTTGAAATTTTATTTTCCCTTTTACTATGATATTGTAAATATTTATTAAGGTTAGGTTTGGTTTATTAATTAAACAAATAAATATTTATAGTACTACTTGTTTCATAGAACTTGTAGAGTTCATCAAATTTCAAAGTTAATGTGCAAGTTCTTTAACAATATTTGAAGTGTGAGATATTATTTTCCCTTTAACTATGATATTATAAATATTTTGTTAGGTAGGTAAGCATGTTTAAGAGAAGTTGAAGAGTACCGATCTATCCTTTGTATTGAAAAATATCTGAGATAGGTTCCCTATATTTAACCTTCTACTTTTATGATCTGTGAACAGCGTGGGTAAAATTGACTTGGCGATGCACGGAGATTTAATTGTCTTCTAGTTAAGAGGTGACATATTTGATTCTCGTTGTTTAGCAAGAACATATTGACATGTTTTCATGTATGAACGCTGATTCTCAGAGTGTCATGATGAAGATTGTTAAGTTTGGTGAACCATACAAAAAATCTTAGAATAAAAATTAACAAGTAGTAGTATCGCGTTTCACTCCTAATTTTACAAAATAAACATTTAAGAATCAAATTGTTTAGAACATCTGTCATAAAATACAATTTCTTTTGTAAGTTGATAATGAAATATGGTTGCATCCAATACCTTCCATTCCCCTCATCTTTTCAAAATCTTTCACGTTTCTGGGTATTTATCCCATTGCGTTTGTTCCTCATTGTGTGTCACAGATAAGAATAGTGGGGGACTCATTGGTGGCATTATTTCTCTCACAGCTGAACACAATTACCCCCTGTTTCGATAAGTAACACAATTGAATCACCTTTAATTTTGCAAGAATGCAAATGCTTCAACGCAATCTCACAATAATTCTACCTCACGAACTCTCAACGTATGAAGCAATGACCATTGCACATTTCTAATGTACATTAACCATTGCATATTTGTAATGGTTTTAAGGATGAAAAACAATCCTTTCCTTAAAAGAATTTATTCATATAGTTTTTCATATTTTTTTGTATAAAAATTAACACATTATAAAGCAGTTTCTTTTTTATTGGAATCCTCTTCATCTCTTCACTCATTTGACTAATTTGTGCATATTTGCCTTTCTTTAGTATGCATCTCATAGCTTTGTTGTGTATAATTTCTGGTTTGTTTAAGTTTCCTTCGACGGCTTCTGTGGTCGGGGAGTAAAGTTCTCGACTGGTAAGTCGAAGGTCACAGGTTCGAATCCCGGCGTGCGCAAGTAAATTTTGATAGTACATTTTTTAATTTACTTTTTCAATATTTTCATCATTAATTGTCAAAGTTAACCTCACGTTATGCGTTTTCTATTTATATTTATATATAATGCTTTTTTCTTTGTTTGAGGAATCGATCACACTACGCCTGGGTGGGAACCAAACGCGATGCCAACTCAGCCACTGACCGGCCATTTCAATACATTTTATGGGTCTTCGATTATTTTATTTAACTTTTTAAAACAATATAATACTGTACTGGGTGTCCGGGGGTAAAGTGCGGGGGTAACTTCGGGGGGGGGGGTGATTCTACATGATTTTAGAAAACTTTTTTCGAAATTCTAATGTTTTAAGGTAGTTTTTTAGGTAAAAAAGATGAATTTTTTGTATGGGAAAATAAATATTCTTCTATGGAAAAATATTTTTGAATCGGAAAATGAACATTGGAATCTCGAAAAAAGTTTTTTTTTTCTTCTACCAATATGAAGAACCACCTCCAGAAGTTAGCTCACTTTACCCCCGGACACCCTGTATTAAGACGATGAATTGAAAAGATTGTGTTCTAAAAGAGACAATTATATACGTAGTTAGGTAGAAAATACTTATAACAAGTAACAAGTAGGAAATTGCAACCCGGCCATGATTCTTTTGTTCCCCTTATTCATGGCTTTCCACTTGGCGGGTTGGTTTCTTTGCGGATTTACTTCATTCATCGGGAATTATTTCGTTTTTCGCTTAGTTTGTTTGATGAGAGGTTTTACTGCCAATCTCTCTGTGAATCGCTCGAATATTGAAAGATCGGTTCCTCACACATTATAAACGGAATTATTGTTGAACTAAATCTGTAAATAGAAAACAGTAGACGGTATCTATTCTGATATGTGTATCAATTATGGTGCCAGATTAAAATATATTTAACTGGTTATTATCGCAGATGTTATTATATGTTTACAAAGCTGAATTTTAATTTTATGAAGGAGCCAAATCCCCCAAACGGAGAATCAAAATGTTCAAAAATATATTTCATTTAATTTTTATTAAAACTATTTCAGTCCAAACGTAAATTCCAACGTAACGCGAGCTTTGAGCTTTGAATCATCAACTCAGGTGCTACAAAGGAAGACGAGGTATTGCTTTTTCTATATTTTTCGATCAGTATAGCAGAAGTAGTGAAATATATTACATTATAAAATGGTATTTTAACTCCCACAAAAAGTAGGTACCTATTTCAGAGCGTTTTTAAAAATATTTTTTTAGCGTATCACAGGGTTAATAAAAATGAATTATTAATGAAATCAAATTGGTTCGCAACATCTTGCTGGAAATCCAAATCGTCCCTTCTCTAAGGTTGTTCTCAAGTGGCATTATACAGTGATCGGTAGGTACTTTCAGCTTGACACACTTAACTTTGTAAGTGAAAAAAGAGGACCTAACGAACGAACTTTTTTTTAAATTTTGTGTTCACAATATAAATAGTGGCGACTCTCTCGATTGCGTAGGTAAATTTTGAAGAATATTGTGACTCCTTGGAGTATGATCAGGAATGAAATAGGAAACATGAAGAAGTAGGAACCTACTACCTACCCATTTATTTAAATTTGGTTACTATACACGAAATTAATATCTGAATTTTACACCAGGACGATACTAAACTGGGACGAGACATTTAATTAGAAGTTAATTATGAAAAACAATAAGAGTGATTTTATTTTTAAATTAGCTGTATAAATTAGGTAAGCATTATTATTTTTAGTAGCATTGCCATATTAATAAGAAATTAGGTGACAGAACGCCACAAAAAGATTAATTCTGTTCATGGGTTAAAATTTTAAAATCGCATGTAAAACATTCTCAAAACTTAGGTACCTCCAAATAATGAGAATTCCTATGTTTTTCATTCACCACTATTACCGAACACAATTTTGCAAATTAATTTACCATCTCGGGTCATTATAGATGATAAAAAACCCATTGCGTCCGGTAAAGAGGGATGGGGAGGGGGGTGGGAGTTGGGGCGGCAGCCACAATGCTCATTGTCCTCGTATTCTGCACAAAATTACCATGGATACTCTTGTCCGTCGCCTGACCGCAGGACTTTGTACTACCAAAGTTACATAGCCGTGAAGGATACACCGTAACATTGAAAGCCCGCCTGCTTCCAAGGAAAGCTTCACGATACTGGAAAAGCTTTGCGTTCTCATATTGTTTTAATATGCGATAGAGTTAACATACAAAGGAAGCTTACAATAATATTTATATAATAATAAACAGTTGACGAATATCTGGTTTAGTTCACTCTTTCTTCTCCTCAAAAAGACCCTCCGCCTAGCACCCCCAGAGATACAGCCCTCAGGGCTCAGCCCTCATTATTTTCCTCCGGGCCTCCTGTATGGAGTTGGTGTAAAAAAAAAAACAAAACAACAAATTAATCACGATAATTTAACGGTTTAGCTTATTGCAGAAAGAGTTGCATTGGGATTTTGGGACTTTGCGACTCCTTTGTTAGCCTTCTGACATTGTTTTGAACATAGTACTCCCTCAAATGTTTCCCGATTTACTGATTTTTTGCGGTTTTTACCCATCCGAGGCCGGCAGTTCTTTTCAGTTTAACTTGTGATACCTGAACTTGTCTTTCCCTAACAACCTTATAAGGTTGCAAATTCAAATGTATACCAAGGCGGGCCGTACCAACATAGTTCTATCCAAGGTAAGAGATGGTATTTAAAATGTCTACAGAATCTTCTCAACCGTCTTTTCATCTCAAAATAATTGCATTAACGATAATAAATACCAAAAAATCACATGGTAGAGTTTCCTAGGGTGATCTAAGGATTTTCATAGTGATGTTTATCTTCTTTAGTCGTTGTCTCGTTGCTGAGGATCGTGACCACGACTCAAATTTCTCTGGTGAACAAGGCTACAGACCACAGAAACACGAGGAGTGCAAGACTCCTCGTGTTTCTGCCGCGTACACCAACGTTTCAGACTCCTGTGGTATTTGATCACATCGTTGATCTTCATCTGCTTCTTCCTTCAACTATGCCAGTGACCATTAGTCTCTCCAGTTGTCCCAAATATCTTAGAATTAGCTATAGGCGGACAGTTGATAGCTCTAAGTAGTGATGCGTGGAAAACCAAATCAGCACAAGAGGAAGGAGATTCGAAAGATGTCGTGTATGATGACTTCTCTTAGGTCTCTTCCATCGTTTGCCAGTACTTGTGCTGCAGGACTTGTAGGACTTTGAGGACAAAGCCGGCGCTAGGCGGTCATTGTGGGAGGCAGGACAAAGTTGGACCCGTTGTTGGGTTTGACAAACGCCGCTTTGTGCGCAGAGTGTGTTCCGCTACCCGCTACTGCCTACTGCCTTCCTGGAAGTGTGAAAGCTCCGTGCGAAACAATCGGCCTTTCTTCGTGTAGAGAGGGTTGAAACCTTGCTGAAGGTACTTGTAGTATGTTCACACCAAATATATTTTGAATCTTCAACAAAAATATTTAATTCAACCTGTCAAACAAATTAAGAGGCAAGAAAAATTTAATAATTAGAATTTTTGTTGATATGGACGGTTTTATGTGTCTATAAAAGAAACGGGATTTGGAAATATTACTATATTATGTATTTTTTTTCATTTTTATTGACGTTTTTTCACAGTAAACATATTTAAGAATGTACCTACATGTAAAATTAGATAATACATTAAACGAGGTGACGTTGTTTGAATTACAGTTACCTTAGTTAATATTTTAGACGCCGATCATTGTTCTTTGCAGGTACATACTGAAGCTTCAATCAAAATACTTTCCCCAAGAAATACAAGTACAACCTACATAATACATAACAAAAAAGAATCACAAATTGAAATGTTCGTTAGATAACAAGAAAAGGTAGATAATCCATAGAGTCTAGATTTTTTTGTTATAAATTCTAACAATTACGATTTTTCAACTACCATACCAGGCTCTCTCTAGTCGTACATGATTTACGTAAAAAATAACAAAATAATATTTTGTAGCACAAATAATAAAACATAACAAAAAAGAACATAACATTATGGTGAACGAAAATAAATAAAATACCTGTTATTATACGAATCATAATGGATAAACAACTAAAGATTTAAAAATGATAAAAAGTTATTTTAAAGAAAATAGGAATAAACCTTTCATGATTTATTATGTAGAAGTTTACGTGCTTACGGTCATATTGTAAGATTCTAGATAGTAAGAGGATTTCAATAAAAGCAAATAATATACACACTTGAGTTGAAAATTTGTAACTACAACGAGCAACCGCAATATTATGCTTAGGCCGCTAAGACATAAACATAAAGTGTTAATATGTATTGCTAAACCATCTAAGAGATATCTAAATAATAATGAGTGTACAGTGCACAGCATTTTACCTATGAACAGACTATATTCCACACAATACCTGCGGGGTAGGTTGGTTTGGTGGGAGTGGATGTGGAAGTGGGTTCTCGATGGAAAGCTCGTGTAGTTTGAGATAATCGGACAAGAGATCCTAAAACAAAGCCCCGATCCGGAGGTTTTAATGGCGAGCACCAACACCAAACACCAAACACCTTTGTTACACTTTTTCTTTCATCGTAAAACACCACAAATATTTCATCCCTTTTTGACAAGTGATGATTCACTCCATGGGAAGATCTCCAAACCTACCTGCCAGCCAATTTGCTATTTTGTTATTTTTAAACTATATAGGTTAGACCCACGTTAATTTGATTTTAAACGAGAACTGCTTAGTTATGGTATTTGGTCCATATACTTAAAACTTTTGTGGTAAATCGGAAAACGTGACAGAGATGTCATGTTGAACGTAAAAAAAGTGTAAAAGTGTATTGCTTTGGTACTAATTGCTTAATTTTTTATATTAAATTTATTTTAATTTTGTAGAACTCTAGATTGACATCGATTGACTCCGTGGTCTAATAATATGTGTAAATATATATATATTAAATTATATAATAATAATATTTCTTTATTCCAGAAAGTGGGGAGCTAAGTGCAATCCCACACATTTCGTAGAGAGTATAAGTACATAGTTATAACATACAGGGATTTTGAGAACATAGGTATAAATAAGAATAAAAATAAAACAAATGCCAAAATAAAAATAAAACAACGAAATAAAAAAAGTGGGTGGTATCATATGAGAATAAATATTCAACCACCTTGGTTTTTATTAGAGCAGTTCGAGGGGTATTCAGTAATAATATCCTCACTGGGATCTCTCGTGTTGAGGATTTAATTTAAATATTATCTATTTTTTGTAGTATGGATAATATAAAGGAATTATGATCATATTAAATACTGTGTTTTCCGAAATAATTATAAATAAACTTGAAAAGATGCTCTAAATGGTTTTAACTGTGTTTGGTGAACAAATTTGCAAAACCAGACACTTCTCCACCCCTACCTTCCCAATCTCTTTTATGTTTCCACAAAACTTCAGCCTCGAGATACCGCAATATGGGATGCCATAGTTTCACTGGTTCTAGACGGTTGGGAGCACTTGGCACTCTAGTACGGTATTCACGTAAAAAAATCTCTTGCTAAATTTACCCTTTAAGAATTTTCTAAGGTCATTTCACCAATCATTAATAAATTTATATAAACGATATTGTCGGGCGTACTTCTCTTGACTGTAAAAAATAATATCTTTACGGTTGTCATGGTGATTATTCATATGGAAGGGAAGCTTTCTATTTGTCAGGTAGTTTTAATGTGCAGTGTGTAAAAGCCCAGTTTACACCGCAATAAACATATGTTTAATGTGTCTTTTTGTGCATAATGCCTTCTTGGTGATTACGTAATAACCTTTCGTGCACGTTTTTGCGCAATTAAAATTAACGAGTTTATTATAAAAAAGTTATCGACTGGGTCGAAATCTATTCAACCCTATTTTGCATACGTACATAATAATTATTGAAATATTTTATGTTGTTATTTGCACAGGTCTTATGTGTACCTACACGGGTAGGTAGCATGTATAATAGAAACGAGAAAGATGGGTCATGAAACATTATAACGAGTAGTATAAAACCGCGCGCACAAAATTTGTCGCCAACAGAATTCATTCGTACCTACTACTGAAAATCGCACGGAGAAAAATACGGTAATATATTCATATTCTTGATTATATATTCTTAATTAACGAAAAGTTTATCAGAAAGCCTGTTAATTCATTCGTTGAACATTTTTAACCGGAACATTCGTTAACCGGATTACCAAAAAATGTAAGAGATTCTCAATAAATTAGCATAATTCATTTTTCTCCGTGTACGCACAGCGACGCCTCGCTCTTATTTCTACCTATATTCGAACCGCATAACTTTCACTGCATAACAGTTTTGATAGTCCGTCCAGTTTGGTCGATGCTCAGTGACAGTCGGTAGTCGATTCCAGTGGCGTGACTATAGCATTGGTTCGACTGACTTGGACTTTGGAAAAGTTTTTAGGAAGTTTGTAGGTACCTCTACTTACGACAACTTATTATTTACATCATATTGTATTTTCCAGAAATGTGATCTGCGAGTACAATACTATTTTTTACGCATTATGGAGGCCAATGTAGGGGGTTTCAACCCCTTTATGAAATCCCTTATACTACTCCCAGCCGTCTGGAGCCAGTAAGACTATGGCATCTCCAATTGGGGTAGGTTATGAGACTGAAGAAGCGGGGTGGCGAATAGAAAGGTGAGGGCTGAAGCCATTTCAAGTAATGTTTCAATTCTGAATGGTGGTCTTATCCCAGGGCGATACTGAGAGTGTCTTTCACTCTGGAACACGAAAATGTGCTCTTATATAATTTTTAATTAATTAATAATGATGCAACAGAAATTAAGTAAATAAAATTTTATTAATTGAGAAAAAGATGATACAACATGATAAATCTAAAATTGATAAATAAAATTTACTTGAGCATCCGGGATTTGAACACACGACCTTCGGATTCGTAGTCGAGAGCCTTAACTTTCGGCCACGGCCTGCCCATTACGTACTTTAAACTGAGTGATACAGAGTCGGAGCCGGAATAAGGCACAATTTGCGGTTTGTGAACCCACGTGAATATGCGCCCACACTAAAAAAACATGGTGTTCCACGTTTAATTTTCTCAAGACAGATTATCGTTAAATGGTTAAGTACTTCTGTAACTATGATGAATAATACATCACACGGGACAAACATTAATCACAGCCTCAAATAAATTGTGGATAGATTTTTTTAACAATAATTTTAAACTGCGAGAACATACTATAAACGAAATTAAAAGCGAATTATTATATGATTTGAGATTTTCACGGCCGAAAAAGTTGAGGTTAAGTTAGTTATCAATTTCAGTTACGCATCTGCCCTGGTGATGTACACTGTAATGGCTAAAGAAGCAGGTAGCGCAACACGGCATAATTAAAGTTTTTAATTTTTACATTATAAACCACTATTATAATGTATTTATTTGGCTTTGATGAAATAAGCCCCCAACAAAATAACGTTGTGTTGTTACTTATAATGAGTTGAGTGTACTTCCAAATCTTCCACGTTCACATCTTCTTCCTCATCAAATTTTCTCTTACCTCACAAAACTCCCTAATCGGACCTTCCTTAGTCTCTGGCTGTTGAATTCTTCTCCAATGTAGAGAATAAATAAATACGTATTTAATTTTATTGTAATAACTTTTGAAGGTTATATCCATCAATGCAATAAAACATCGAAGATTGTACTAACAATTCTAAACGAAACACGCACAGAACGAGGCAGAAAATTAAAGGGTAACGGTCTCAACTGGGAATCGAACCTATGATCTCTCTTTTTTACCGGGACAACGCCCCAACCAACTTGGCCATTAGGACCTAATTATTACTGTCGATCTCATATTTCAAATTCAGAATCAACAATATTATCTTCAACTTACTCAATTAAGTCCCAGTTGAGACAGTTACCAATTATATTCTGAGTCTTATTCTGTTTCATATTTCATTTGAACTTGTTAGTATTATGTTCTTCTTCAATGTTTAAATGCGTATTCATATATTTTTAAATTCATAATAGGTATAAAAGGGGATAAATATTCTCATATATTACTGTGAATTTTAATAACAGCAGCTTTTGGGATGCATTTTCGATCTATAACTCAAGAATAAGCGGGCATTGTTGTCATGTAGAAAAAAAGTTCATTCTTAGATTTGGGTTTTTACGGTGTTCATTCATTTTTGGGTCAATTTATGGTGTTTCAGCCACTCCCGCGTCTATAGCCTCAGAATGGATGTTTCACCTTCCTGAGCAGGGAACTTAAAAAAAACTATCGTAAATATAAAAAATACACTGCGTGTGAACCCTTTTGCGTAAAATAACAAATTATCCTTCTGCCAAAGCTATTCTTTAAAAACGAAATAATCCAAATATTCAAAGCATTGATATATTTTCGAAAAGACCGTCAAAAACGAAAGGGTATATAAAAATTATTTACTGCTCCTCGGTGGATACACAGTTTTTTTTAAATTATTTTTAATTAGAGACTATTTAAAAAAAAGTAAGGTAGTTTATTTTGAGTTCTCCTCACTAGATATTTTTGTTCCGACGCGGATTGTGGATTGTTCTATGGTTGTTACATCATGATTTCATCACCTTATTTTTTTTTAATTTAATTTGGAAGCGCATGATATATTGTTTTTTTTGGATGGAAATTATGGTTTATCCGGCCAAAATATATATTTTAATTTGGGATGTTTAGTAGATTTGAGGTTTCGTCCTTGAAGCGTAAGTGTTTTGTGCAGTAGGGTAATCATTTTTTCCTAGAGCATTTATAGAGTTTTATAATACTGAAAACATTGAAGTTTTCTTATGGGTACTTTGAGGAATATTTTTAAAGAGCCGCTTCATATGGGTATTTGAGGTAAGTATCTACCATCAGTATCCCAATTGACGGAGAAAACAATTTTATTGTGAATCGAAACCTAACTTTATAAATGATTTTAGTTTTGTTTAGTGACAACATTTTGATAGTCGAGTACTTGTTAACCTTCCTCTATCCACCTTCCGCGGCCCAGGGGTAAAGCTCTCGACTACGAATCACTAGGACGCGGGGTTAGATCCCGGCGTGCTCAACTAAACATTATTTAAATAATTTTTGATATTTCTGAATTAATTCCTTTAAAATAATATGTAATGAGTAGCATATTTGCGGCACTTCCCGAGTGGAACATATACTCAGTATCATCCTAGTGAAAGACCACCATTCAGAATTGTAAATTTGCTTGAAATTGCTTTATCCCTGTATGGTGACCAGATCTGTATATCCAGGTAGGTACTTACCTATCTTCCTCTTATCCATTTTCACATCCTCCCCCTTATCTTCAGCCTCACTAAATACCCCAATTGGGGATGCCACAATCTCACTGCCTCCTTGGCAGCTGTTGGGACTGAAAAATAATAAAAAGTTTCACTACACTTCATAAATAGAATGCCATAGTTTCACTGGCTTCGGAAAGGAAATTTTGTACAGGGTAATACATAAAAGTAATTTTAAAAAATCCTGTTTAAAATCGTCTCTTAGTCTGTTCGAGCTTTTGAAGAGTATGTGTAATGTTAGTTTCTTTATTTAGAAATAACGGTACAAGTGTCATTTACACAGACGATAGTTATTGACAGTCACTGTACAATATAGAAAGAAGAGAAAAAAATATAATATAATAATTATAAGATTATGTTAGTGAACAAGACAAAAGAAAAATAATATACATTAGTAAAGTAAATGTATGAAATGATGAAGAAACAAAAACAGCAGCTAAAATAGCATAGGAGTTATCAATGGTGTGTAATCTATTTATTACATAATTGTGGGCTGAAACCGTAATATAGTTGTCAAAATAATGATACATTCACATAGCAAAAGAGATACATCCTTAAAATTAAAATATAGGCTTTTGTTTCTGAAGCAATAAGATAATTTAAAATTTGCTAAAGTTCGTACGGTGTGTGTAAAGAAATGTGAGGCTCATATGATATTGCATGAACAATAGACAAGGTTGCAGGTAGAAAAGCAGGACAAGGTATGCAGAATCTATTTGTTGTTTATGCTCGTACAACAACCGTAACCCTCACAAAGGAAGAATTATGATGGATCTTCGTCAAAACATAACACGAGGTATTTACCTGTGGGGTGGCTGCATGGAGAAGGTAAAATACCCACTTACTATGAAATCTCAACAAGAAACATAGCGCAAAAGAAGGTGCCTGAATGCAACCAAATTGAAAGTGATTAATCAAATACACTGATTTCGGTTGCATGTGCGTCCTGCGTAACTCTGGTTCAATGATCTCAAATGTGCTTTGAAGTGTCGCTTTCAAAATTGGAACTGATCCAAACTGATTGTGGGAAGAATAATAGCCAACTCTAGCTGTTACCAATGAGAGTTTATATTTTTAACATAAAATTAATTTAAATCTCATTTTAAAAATTATGACTCTCCCGTGATTTTTCGCGAGACTGCGTTAATGTAAACTATTGTGATGTAATGGAAGTATATTTTAACATTCCGAAATGTTCACATACTCGTAAATACATAATTCTCATTATTTTCAGTAGAAATAATGAATTTAAGCCGCCATTCTTACAATAGTTGGTGGATTTATGATCGCTATAGTTGCCTTCCAAGCAGTTGATCGGAGTTCAAATTTCGGCTGTGGAAGTTTTTTATGAAAAGATAAATTACCATTACTTTTAAAATTTTTGATTTTCTCTCTTTTTGAACAAAAATACGAATGAGAAGAATAAGCAACTAAGAGTTCAGCTAGTAATTCCATCATGAGCTATAATGCTTTGAAATATCTCTTTAAATGTAAAAAAAATAAGACAATTCACAACATTATTATAATTATGACTTCTAAACACTAATTACAAAATCATAAAGGAACTAAAGCGACCGAGTGACTTCTGTAAAACATTGAAAATCTAGAACATTTAATAAACTTACCGATTAGACCATGTATATATTGCGAATAAATGAAGAATGATTGGAAAAAAAGACTGATTTGAAAATGAAGAATGAAAGAATTATTTAAAACAAAATAATGAAATAATGATTTGAAAAAAAAGCTGCCTTCTAACTTCCAATGACTTCTAATTTGGCTCAGGCACCGACAAAAATGTATCAGAAACAACACTTCGTCATAATATGATGGATCGGGCAGGTCTTCGTATTCTCTATGAACTGCTGAGTATCTATGGATAGTGAAATGTAAACAATAGGTAGTTTTTTTCGACCTCTACACATTTTCAAAGATGATTTTTTTTAAGTTTGACAAAGGGTTGCGGCGGAAATTAGGGTGCAGAATAAAACCCAAATCTATCCAAAATGTTAAATCGTTTGGATGTTCAAATATTACCAAAATTAGGTGTGAAAATACACATTTAAAAATGAATTCATTCACTTATTTTTAGAGGATGGGAATTATTGCGAAAAATCAATTTTGTTTTTGATTTTCTGAATTTTTTTAAATAACGTCATATAAAGGCTGATTTAAAAAACACTTTTTTCTAGATTGTAGATTATCAATGATATTTTATACATAACAGGCACTTTAAAAAGAAATCAATCGCAAATTGCAAATTACAGAAAAATAATTTTTCATTTTCAATAAGAATGAGAAACAACGATTGTAATTGGTTCGATGCGTTTGGTAATTTAGCAGGGGTGCCCGCGTTCAACGGGTGAGGTGTGTTCAGGGTGCGCCTGCGGAGACCCATTTACCAACAGGTCTCTCTACCCTACGCCTTTCGCCGTAATGGGAGGGATATATGCATACCTTTGGCACTCCTGGATACGCTGATCCCTAGATTCCTATCCAATCTTCTACCTACATACTTTTTTCCTTCACAGAACTCCTTTTTCTCCTTCCTTTCCTTAAAAGACCTTTTACACAGCGTCCCTAAATAAAACATAGGCCTCGGGGGAAGTTATTTTCTTCAGGGCCTCCTGTGTGGGGTAAATGTAAAAAAAGTTAGTTTTTAAAAGCAGTTCCGGTGTAATTGTGTAACTTTGATCTCTAGTGCTAAGAAACTTGTTGATTTTTGTAGATTAGGTACACATATCACCTCTACACCAGATCATTACATTACACTACATTCAGAATTGTGTGTATGAAACTCCATACTGTAACGCACACTAATCAGCATCCTAACGGCATCGCCTCGCCTCTGGACAAGCTAGTGAAAAGAGGCGAGGTGGTGCCGATAAGTGCGATAGCCTTTATGCTACTTATCAGCTCGCAACGTCACATTACCAAACCTCATACAACTAAGTTTTTAAAAATTTATTAGTAAATCCGCATAAATAATTGATCCAGATTTCTAATTAGAAAAAAATATTTCGGAAAAGAGTGTCGACACTTGAGCGAAGTCGTGTAGTAGCTACTAGGATATTTCATAAGCGAACAGGTTACATTTTTTGTTAGCAAATAAACAAATTGTCTAAGTGTTTCGTTATTATCAGTCCATCATAGAATTTAGCATTAGACATTGATATCGTCATTAGGTTTTAACTTGATGCATTCTTCTGATTTATCAGTGATCTCTATTTAGCCGAAGCCCACAGAGAAAACGCTGTGCCGTATTTATCTACCGTCACAAGATACCTCCAAACGATTTCTCATCCTTATCCAAAATATTTTAAAATAATCAGCTTTTGGCACCTTGTAAAAAGAAACCTACAACATTCGTGTTCAATCTTTGCGTTTGAAGATATTTTTTATTCG
Source organism: Hesperophylax consimilis (assembly GCF_061612785.1). NCBI lineage: Eukaryota > Metazoa > Arthropoda > Insecta > Trichoptera > Limnephilidae > Hesperophylax > Hesperophylax consimilis. The sequence continues at coordinate 1,863,906 of NC_142839.1, read as the reverse complement.
GTGCCTTTGTGTTGTTTTAATTTTGAAGCATTCCTTGCTGGCGGAATACTATCGAATTGTACGATCAAGGAATAGTCTCATTCAAGTTCTCACTTTAAATATATTCACAGTAAGTCAAATGTGCTTCAAAACCCGTCAAATAACGTAAAAAGGTAAAACGTTTTTTAGGGATTGTCTACGTGTTCAGCTTCGGATGTAAAGCAACTTCTTGCTTGGTGTTTCTAATTTATATACCATTCACAGTTGGATTGTTAGCACCAGGATGCTTATATTAAAATGCCAAAGGTGGCGACTGTCTGTCTCCCGGGTTCTAGACTAGTCGACTCCACTCTTGGTAGAGTGGTCAATGTAACCATATCCCGGTCCTATCTCCAGATCTCGAATGGATCCCTTTGTAAGCCACCATTTTAAGCACTGGGTTCCACGAATTTAAGGGATAGGCATTTATGACAGATAACTATGTATCACATCACAGGTATTATGAGGCGGCGGGTCTTTTTGTGAAAAAAAAAACAAAGTGAGATTCCAGGCAGGGATCCTGTCAGACAAAGGGACTCCGTGGTCAGATATATTGTGTGAAGTTTTTTTGCTTTGTTTTGGGACCCCTAAACAAACGGTGAAAAGGGGGTAATGATCAATTTAAGATGAGGCGTTCCCGTAGCGTTTAGCAATCAGATTTTTGTTTGTGTTATTGATTTATATTTGTTAAACTGCAGCCGGTAATGGCTGCCGATAGGCGGTGGTTGGGATATCAACTTGATTTATTTCACCCGAGAGCCCGTTTTTTTTACTTGATTCTTTCAGATGTAAATTAAAGTATCAATTCACGTTCTTCTGTCTCATCTGTAACTTTAGTTACGCCTTCACGTCATTAGATTTGGTAATAAATTACCTACCACATTTCAATGGTTTAAATAAAAATATTTATCAAAAATATAATCAATAATTTATAACGTCCTATTTTTGCACAATTGCACAACCAGAACAGTATTGTAAGAAGCCATTTTAATTTAATATTAAAATGAAAGCAGGTTGGTAGGTACCTGTATTATTTTGACGTGTGAACTGGATTGAATCGGAACTCATTATATTTAAATGAATTATTTGACTTGGACATTGTATCCAGTACTTAGCTACGTGACGCCGACAATCACAGCCCGCCCATAAAGTTTAATGTAGGTACTTCACTAAAAAACGTTCTCTTCAGCAACGTGAGAATGTTGCCAGTCTAGAAACTATTAATTCCTATATGGCAATTTCAATTTCAAGTGTGGAGCAGTCTCAATGGAAATAAATGATTATTTGGTGCGGCAACTCCCATTTTCCACCGGCGGGTGACCACTCGCGACCCGTAGGCGGGACGGGACGGCTCTCGATCCGGTTATAAAACTCGAATTAACTTATCAAAGTTATCATTATCGCCGGGGGAAGTCCGGGGCGTTCGCGAGGCGTGGCGCTTTATGGGCACCCCGGCACAACGACACAACATAACGCAGGTATTGCATCTGGAGAATTAAAAAGAAAATAAGTTCATAAAGTAGGCACTGCTGACTATAGTAGGTACCTACTTACCACATGGTACGTTGTAATGTACATAGTCATGTATTTTTATTTTTTTTAACATTTTATATGTTTTTACGCCCAGCCGGTCTGTTACATGGATTTTAAGAACAAAATATATCTAGTGAGCTATCGAAAATTGTACACAATTTTTTTGAAGCAACAGTAACTGATAAACTGATTATGAAACAATATTAGTAAAACACATAAAAGTAACAGAAACTAGAACAATACTACATAAAAGACAAATCGTTAAAACAACATTACCGACGCTACTATAATTTGTAGGATTCTGCTGGTAAAGAATACGCTTAATTCTATAAATGGAGTCAATAAATATAATAATAGTACCCCCAAACTTGTTGCCTTGATCATTCATTATATTTGTTCGTGAGTGTGTCTGATAGTTGGTTGTGTATGTATTACAGAATAATATTACATTATATTCTGCACATAATAATAAATATACAAACTCACGCACATAATTTTAATAAAACGATATATATGTATCAATACGCAGGTGCGCTCAAATTATTCTAAGTTTAATTAATATCTTAAGTTGTACTATAACTGTGGAACGGATAATCTTTTTGTCGGAAGCAGCAAGATGAAGCTGATATGAAATTTGTACAAATTTTTCTCTCTGGATATACGAACTCTGACGGCCTCCATGGTCGAGGGGTAATGCTTTCGACTAGCAAGCCAGAAGAAGCGGGTTCAAATCCCGGCGTGCGCAAGTACATTTTAATTGATCAATTTGTGTCATTTCACAATTTTCCCAAAAAATAATATATAGGATATTTGCGGCACTTTCCAGAGATCACCTATTTCTCTCATCAATTTTTAAATATATATTTAGATGTAAACGACAGAATGCCATATTATTTGTTCCATATTCTCATTTGTTCAATAGGAAAATAGGTTGAGTTTGTGTATTTGGGAAATATGTTGACGAGATATGAAAGAACTGGTGTGGATATTGAAATAAGGGTAAATGCAGGAAGCACTATTAATGGAGGACTGAATGAGGTTGGAAAAAAATATTCCAAAGAGGCGAAGCTAGCAGTCCACAATGAAGTGCTGATACTCACACTGGTGTATAGCAATGAGGCATGGAACTGGCAGAGGAAGGATGAAAGTACACTGAATACACAGGCTGACGTTAAGTATAACGAGTAAGATTATGAAAGGAACGCCCAGAAGGTTATTGGCATGTAGAGCGAATATACGCAGAAAAGAGTGTAAGGAGAATATATGTTACGTATGTGCTGGAAGAAGTCGCGTACGACCGATGAACATGTAGCACGATCAACTGAACCTGATACTTGAGTCGGATCATGCCAAGAGTTAGAATAACAGAAGGATATATGTATGAGGCAATGTATGAATGGGAACAAAGAGCCGACCTCTGTGTTTCCTCCCTCTTACAACATGGGTCTTTATTTATTTAATATCAACTTTATAAATTTACCATACACAATAATTACATGTCAGAGAATAAGAATTAACTGTGGCATTTGATCATAAAATGAAGAGAGAAAGTATAATATTAATACAAGCTCTAGAAGGAGATACAAGTACATACATTAAAATATTATCAACAAGTATGAGTAGACTTACCTTATATTAGTAATGATTTAGAAAATATGACAGTATAGCCTTCTTATACCTAGATTCTGTGCAATTAAACAGATTAGCTACATCTGCGTACCTATTACTAACTGCATGTAATCTAGATACAAGCGAGTGTTTGAGTGTCCTGGAATTGTTACAATTAAACAGGGTTTTAGAACGAGTAGCTCTTATGGGTATAAGAAATTCAAGACACATTTTCACTCTTTCTTCTCCTCAAAAAGACCCTTGACTCAGCATCCCTAATTACTTTATTAAAAAAATATTTTCTCAGTGCCTCCTGTGTGGAGTTAATTTAAATAATAAAATAATTTACCTATCATATTTATCAATTCACGAAAAGCTTTTTTGATTATAAATTGGTGTTCAACATGGGTTTCGTTTTATAAAAAATCATTTGATAAGATAGAAGCGTAATAATTTATTATCAAAATGTTCCAGGTGTTCACCTGTTCTGAGGTAGGAAGTCATGAACTTTTTCCAAACAACTTATTCACGTTATTCAAATAAATGGAGAGCTTTATTGTGGCTGAGTGGGAAGTGGGAAGCTCTCTCGCCTACGTAGTGTAGGTACTCCAAGACCCAGTATTTAGGGTTCGTATCCCAGTGTCATCAGAGTCTAGTAAATAACATACATACAGAAGATGCTGTTATGCATAACAAATGATTGTAACTTAACCATGACATTTCTCTTTATTCGTTTTAGCAGAACAGCTACCCAATTTCTGAAGCATGACACATATATTATTTTGTAATGTAAATATTTAAAGAAAATCGATGTTTTAGTGTATTTTACTTTTTTTTCTGTACTACTATATAAACCACTGTAATCAATTGTAAAATGTGTATTCAAGAATAGACATAAATAAATAAATAAAAAAAATTCCAATTTCTAACGTTACTCAGTGAAATGATTTATTCTACTAAAAATACTCACTCAAAGCTTAACATGTTAACTTTATCATATTCTTATCTTATTTAATGCAGCGTTACGCAATGTCAGTGTCGTGACCTCAAATGCGATCATCACATAATATCATAATCGAATTTTATAATTAATTTCAATTCGTTAAATGAATCGATCGTTTTATATTGTTCTTGCTAAAATATATAAAATGAATACGAAGAAAAAAGAGTTATGGTAATTTATTAATAATCTCTTCAAATTATTGGCTTGTAATCCGGTTAAAAATGGGATTGAAATCCCTTAATGTATAAATTATTAAAATTATGAATAAGAATTAATATAAATACGAAAATATTATCAAGATATCGGAACACGTGTTCATAAAAATCCTAATATTTTCGAATTTCGCCATTGTATATTATCAAGGCAAATGCAGGTGCATGAACACGTGTCCAATGTATAAGGAATTTTTCTAAAAGTTCATCAGTACACGGCCTTCAATCCCGTTTTTAACCGGATTTACAACAATTTGAAGACATTCCTAATAAAATTACCAATACTCACCTCTCGTATTATTTTAGAAAAAAATCTTTGTGAAATAGTGAAAAACAGCTGGGACCAACTCTTAGCTTGGCGTCTACGTAAATCAACATTTGTTTAAACTGTAAATTGTCATTTTCAATTGTTAATTTTGTCGTATTTTTTTTACTTCTGGGGTCGCTGAAAAAAACTTATTTGATTTTGTTTCGCACTCCAAAAAGGTTACTACCCGCTGATTTATAACACTTTTTTTGTAATGAATACATATACCTGCTTAAATATCTACTTGTTCATTTGTGCTTCTAATCATAATTCTCAAGGAGCTTCATCTTTTATATGTAACAAGAATCCAACTGCCCAGAGCAAGTGGAGCTCCGGCATCCCCAATTTAGTTAGGCAGAACGAAGTGAGAAAGCGAAGAGGATTGGGAAACAATCATGAAGTACCTACCTGGATACTTATATCTGGTCAACATTCAGATAGACATTTCAAGAAACACTTCAATTATGAATATTGATTTCTTAACAGGACTATTCTGGGAGTTCTTCCAATCTGAAATGAAATTCATATTTCAAATATATACATATATAGTACATACTATATGTTAATTAATTAACCCATTTTTTATATTCTCTGGGTCCATAATTAAATACATTTTCTGACTGCCACGGAGGTCTTCAATAAAAAATATAAAATATTTACGTAAAATTATTCATATTCAATTCCGTAGTATAAGCTAACATGAAAGTTTCTATGAGAATGCTGCTCGATAGAGTTACACACGAACTTATTGGGCGGAGAAGTACCGCCTTCTCCACTTGACTTCTTGACTAGGGACCTTCTGAACTCCTTGCCGTGATCCTGCCAGGATAATGATGGGGACCAAGGATTTTAGTTGTTCTTTCTTTCTGTCTTATGCGCCTATTGTAACAAATAAGGGCTCATTGTAAATAGATTATATATAGCATTTGCCGTGAGATATTTTTAAAGGAAGTAATTCTGCTCATTGTAGATAAATTAAAGTTTTTAAAAGTACAGTGGCGTGCAATTCATAACTATTAGCAAAAGTTAAGTTCGACGATGAGAAAAGCATCAGATTTAATGGAGAATCGAATAAAAACGTGGTTAAAATCAGGGGTACCCAACCTGCGGCCCAATTGAAGATGTTTTGCGGCTCGAAATTATGTTTTCAGCTTTCTAGGTTTTGTGTTTTGGTATTCATACAAAAAAATCGTTTTTATACAATTATCACCTTCAAATTATATTTTGTGAATAAAAAACTTTCATATTATCACACCTCGGACTCTCGGTGGGGGTTTCAATTTATTGCTTGAAGTCCTACCTGTTATGTTTATGCCGGCTCTTACACTCAGCGAGCGTGTGGAGCCGACTATACAATAGTGAAGGAAGAGTGAGACGGCTATAGTCGACCAATCGAGTAATCGTATATTTTTTAAGCAAACTATTTGTATCGTTTACTCGTGTTAGCAGTGATGCCATGTATATCTACCGATTTCGGTAAAAAACTTAAGACTAAGAAATTTGTGAAACCTACCGAATTCGGTTAAAATCGATAGTTGTTTCATAAGTAGAAAAAAATTTAAAAAAACAAGGGCTTATAATATATACCCCGTCAATTTGGGAGTACCGCCACCCCGGGAACCATTTATTGGATAACCAACACCCATGACATAAGTCACCTCAAGTGGAGCAGAGGTGCCCGGGTTTATGGGGTGAGGTTTGTCTAGGTCTTGGCGGCAGAAGCATTTTCCCACCTACTGCGTGGCGGGTTGGATTGAGAGAGACTGGTTGAGGGAGACATTTTGACCTCTTCAGCCGGACTCTCTCGACCCATCGTCTTGCACCGAAGTGGCGAGAATGAATTCAAACGAAGTAGAATGAATTTATCAGATCTTCCTCTTCTTTCTTTCCTTAAAAAACCATCAACACAGCATCCCCAAAGATGACAAAGGTCGTGAGGGAAATAATTTTCTTAGGGACTCCTGTGTGGAGCTAATGTAAAAAAATAAAATCCAAGAAATACGAAAGTTTAAACACAAAAATGACAACTAACAGTTGATGAAATAAAGATTTTATTTCCATAATTTGATTTTGAAATGAAAACATTGTCCATGAGAAAATCACATTTCGTCATATTTAAAGACATTTAAAAAGTTTCATACTCGGGATACCTTATTTGAGTTCATGAATTTATACTATAAAAAAATACTATCTTCGATTGAGATACTTGGGTACTGAAAACTTATAACTTACGTCAAATTTATATGTACACACTGATAAGTTGAATTATTGGTGTGTTTTGATACAAACTTTATATTATTTGCCGTGCACGTTTCTTGATTAAACATTTTTTGTTCGTAATTCGTTCACATATTTAATCAAGAATAATTAAGTTACTATATCTTTTATCAATAGAACCAAATTAAATTTCGTTGCCATAAAGTTGATTTGAAATTACTTTAATACAGAAATATGATTTCCATGCTTCTGTATTAGTTAATCTGTTATTTCTTCAGAAAAGATAATTAAATTAATTTAAATTGATTGAACAAGTATATTTCGATAAGCAACCATCAAAGTTTTAATTAATTCGTAGGTGGCATACGTTTTTAACAATCATTATAATGAAACGTGTTACTGAATACTGAACTACTTTATCTGAAATATTGTTTTCTACCTGCGATTTTTTGGAGATTTGGATTAAATAAGATTTTGAAGATACCTGCCTTGATTAAAAAAATAACCCTTGATGGAGCGAATGTGACCTGAATGAAATGAACAAAATTTCTGCATGACAATACAGATGGTAGGAAATAGATAAAAGGAGTTAGTTTCTAACATGACACTTCATTCGAATAGATATTCTAAAAAGGGTACATAATGCATTGTACCTTTTGACAAAACTAAATATTTCACGCACTGATAGCTCGGTTTCTATTATTCGTCTTTAATTCATATTGTCAGAGAGTTTTTGTATGAATCTTTTGTGTCAGTACTCAAGAGATTCTACCGGTGACCGGTCAGTAAATTAGCGCTCTGTGACTATTTTAATAGTGTACCCTTATTGCTAGATAAACCACATATTTGTTAGAATAACTCAATTTAAGCTTCCAAAAGAAATGATAAGTAATCCTTATTAATATTCGTAATACTCTCGGAAGTGTTGGAACAAATGTTGATTCGATCAATAGTTTCTTAGATCGCTGAAAGTTTGATATCAATTCATTTTCTGAGAGTTGAAACTATTGAGGGAATGAGTCTGTTTGACAGGTATTTCAGCTGAGTCTGCTCAGAGGAACCAGCAACATTGCTAACACCAGTTCACCAGCCAGAAACTTGGAAGATAAGAGTAGATTTCGGGTCCTTGAGACTGTCGAAACATTTACTCGTTATTTTGTAAAACCTTATGCATACGGGACGAGAACTGGAATTCGATTATTTCTACCACATTTTAATCAGGTCCTCTTCAAGACGCGCAGTATCAAATCCGCTCCGACAGCTCCTTCCTTAACCCGTCTCACATTGTCGCCCAAACGGGCGGCGACATAATTCCCCTTGGAGACAGGGCCGGCCCTATGCGGGCGCAATTGGAGCAGTCCGTTTCGGGTGCCGAATTGCCAAGGCGCTAATAATACTTAACACCTCCATGAGATTATTTTCATAAAAACGGTGTTACGGTGTTAGTTTACACAAACTGCACATAGGTTAGGTATATCAGTCATTGATACATATTTACTTGATTCCACTAATACAACCAAAGTTATATTAACATGGACAATATTAAGTTTATAATACTTGTTCACACATCTCTTTCATAGCTTTATCAAACATTGAAGTGTTTTCGCAATTTTGTAATTGTCCGCGGCCAATGCTATCAGATTTTCCTCCTAGCTGAATGGTGGAAGCCTTCCATAGAAATGTCTCATGAAAGAGTTCCATCTCCCATATTTTGGAGAGTTTCGCAAACACAATGAAACGTATGATATTTATCTGAACAACAAAGCTGCTTGTGTTGAACACATATCGCCTAAAGCTCTACAAAACATTTGCTTATTGAATTCCATTATTGGGATATTATTTGTTCAGTTAATCATTGTTGTCCATTCAAGGTGTTATTCCTCTACAATGGCCTCAAACTACGCATTTAATATTTCAGGTTTAACATTATTTGGCAATTTTAATTCCTTTACATATTGGAATAAAGCTCCATCGCCATTTTGCCCGGGGTTAGGGCAGCTGTGAGAGAATATATTATATTATACCTACATCTCATTTTAATTTTTTATCTTCATTTGAGTACGTAGGTACACTTATGATATTGAATAATTTGAACATAATTGTACGAAATAATGACTGTACACACAATGTTTACCGCTGTTTTCCATTTAATCGTGCTCTCCAGTCTCCAGAAGAAACAGACACGAGACCTTGCGTGCAACCATTTAAATATCTTTCTCCTTTCTATAGGACCACCTAAGGAACTCAGCGTAAAAGAGTTCTTTTTCCAATAACTTTTATTGTTATATTGTGTGGGTAACCCGGTATTTACGTACAATGTAATACCTAAGTAAGATCGTGACAATCAACTTATATTATTTATAAATGAACAGGCACCTACGTGGTAAGGTGTACTTTGTCGTAAAATAATATAATTTCGCTGATTACCATCAAATTAACTTAGGTACTTACTATTTAATGATAGCTCAATACATTTAGATACCTGGAAGAGTTCTTTTGAATGATTATTGCGACTTCACCGTGTGTGTCGAAGAGTAGTTGGTTTACAACAACAAAAATCTACGATGCCCGAAAAACGTAACGTATCTTTTTACAGCGTGTTTTATAACATAACGGTGTTACGTTCTCCGTTGGATGACAGAAATCACAAAATATAAATTCGATATGAAATTATCGCGCTGCCGCCAAATTCGAGACACCCTGCTAAATCCGCCCAAGGGTTTTGAATCTTAAAATGGATCAAAACGAATAATAATTCAATTGTATCCCCTGAATGTTGGGTGCTTTCGATTTTTGTCCCCCATTCTTCGCATTCACCCGTTGTTTTCCTATCATTTTTTCTTTCAGTCCTCCTTCGGTGTTCCATTGTGGCCCGCTCCCTCGGCCTGGCCCAGCTCTCTGCTCGCTTCTCGCTGCTCGCAGCTCCTCGGGCGAAACATTGTCACTTCTATTCTTACCTTCGTAATTATAACAATGGCCCGAAAAGGGACAGTGCGGAAATACGGAGCCGAATCAATAATGGTGATAGGCGGTCGTATTATGCCATTGTGCGATTGAAAAATTATATCATTCCGTGAAAAGAAACGCTGCTTTTGAGATTCCTGGGATCATCACAGCTCGTGCTTCGTGCTTGCCTTCTCTTTCATCGGCATTTTTGTATTTGCACAGAAAACAACATATTTATAGGAATGGAGCTATGCGTACTAACTATTTTTGGGTTACCAACTCTATATTTGTGGTTAACAGCGCTGGCTTCACTAAAGCATATAATGAAAAGTCGACAAATTTCACCCGACTTAATGAAGTGTGGCAAAGAGAGGTGATCTCAAAAAGCGATTTATCCTATTTCACTTTAGTATTAAAATTTTTCGTTTTGAGTATTATAACTGACTTGAGTTTTAACGATAGAATGTGGACGTGTTTTATGATACAAATATTTGCCCAATAAGGGCAAAAATTTCCAATATAGGCAGATGTCAGGCGGTAAGTGAGACAGAGCGCTGAGCTTTTCTGTTTAAGGGAACATTTGTTTCCATTCAAATTAGATTGGAAGGCATTTCTAGTTTTATTCTCTACTCTATAGGTTTTAACTAAGTGATTAAAATAGCAACGACGACTAATTTTTATGGTTATTAGGAAAGTATGTCCTTTCCGCTAATAACAAGATACTATGTTATATATTTGTTTGTTGTGTCCAAAGATATTAGAAGAACGAGATATGCTATGTTGGCCGCCGGACCGTAGCCGGAGTACTACCTAATTAGGGTACTTTGAACGGTATCGGGACGTGTACGCACAGAAATCTGTTCTATGTATTGGTGCGGATACCTTAGCGCAAGCGAAGGTGTGCAGTAGTATTGGTGAACAAAACCGGCGACACTCGGCAAAACAATTCCACTCAGTACGAACTGCGCATAGCACATCTCGTTCTTCTAATATCTTTGTTTGTGTCTAATCTAAATTTTGGTAATCTACGTTTTGATGGTAATCAAATAATTGTAAGTAAAATACTGTTTTTTAAAATACCGTATCATTAGATCGTAAGTACGTTTGATAGTAAATTACCATTTAATTGTAAATTAGGAATTATGGAATAAGCCCGCAGCATTGTTTACGGAAGTGAACAACTCAAATCTTACTTTTATTGAAAAAATTTAAAAACTGTTTATAAACTTACTGTACGAGCATTATATTATTTACATATATTATAAATATATATTTACTGATAACTATTATTTAAATTTGCTTAATATAGGGTTTTCACTATCGCTTCGAGAATTTCTTCCGAAAGGCTTATATTCCGAAAAGTCAATAACTATCCTAGAGTAACAATTATTTTACAAGCAATAATTATTCGGCTGAAACACTCATCCACATTGAAAAATCTCCTGATAAAAGATGCATGACGCCAACGGGACTCGAACCCATGTCCCTTCGATTTCCGGTCGACAGCTCTGACCACTGAGCTATGGCAGCTTATCTCTTATCCGCGAAATAATTCAATATGTACTAGTGTTTCATTCTACAATTACTGCTTGTTACATTTTTTCATCTGAAAACAACCAACTTTATTTTATATGAGAAAGGCATTGTGAGTGCTAACTCTCTCACTAGATGGCGTCGAGACAAATTGTCTACATTTTTAGGTGAAATACTAGAACTTGTCAAATATTAATTATTATTTTTTTGGTAAATTAATGTTTAAGACAAGATTTTTTATGCATAGCACAAAGGGTAACAATTATTTTACATGTACATGTAAAATAATTAAATTTTACATGTACAAGTGTAAAATAATTGTTACCCTTTGTGCTATGCATAAAAAATCTTGTCTTAAACATTAGTTTACAAAAAAATAATAACTATCCTAGAATTCATAGTCACAAAATTTTATTCAAAATTATTCACAAACCCAAGCAACGCTGGGTACAGGTCAGCTAGTTTTCTCATAATTTGAAAGGATGAAAAATAAATTATGTCAAATCTTTTTACTTTAACATGACAAACAAACACTATTATTTGGGTACAATAATTTGCTTACGATCATTTGAGATTTACGATCATTTGATTATGATGATTTTTCATACGATCATTTTTTCAAATTTTTCTTCGTCCTCTCAAACTGTACCGTTATTTTTCTGGTTTTGTTGTAACATCACAGCTTCTACACTGGCGTAATCCTGAGTCATGAATCGCGAGAGTAGATTTATATTTTTTATCGAGTGGAATCAAAATCCGTTGGGATATCTCATTTCTTCAATGGAGAGTGATTTAGTCAGAGTTGGAGGCAGAAGCAGTAGGCAGTGGGCACCCTTCACAGGATTAAATTGTTCCCATGAGATGGAGATTAAGTTTAGAAAGAGATTTGAGAACTTTAACAATGCTGAAGTTTTTTTAGAAGCATAACAGTTGACAGAAACATGCTCATTGATCGTTTGAAAGTTTATAAAGCAATCATAACTGTTAATATGGCGAATATTTTCGACTTTTATTTCAAGCGAGGATCATTTCAGCAATGGTATCTACCCTGATGTATGGTAGTGAGGCTTGGAACTGACATAGAAAGTACAAAAGTAGACTGAATAGAGTGAGGCGTATGTGTGGTAAAACTATATACGATAGTGTTGAAAAATGTGGAGATACGTAAATAATGTAAGGCTGATGTAAGCGTAAGAAAGGGGACGCTCAGATTGGTTGGCTATGCAGAGCGAGTGAACGAAGAAAGCAGTGTAAGGAGAATATACGAGTATGACGTGAATGTAAATCGTAGAAGAAGTCGCAGATACCAGAGGAAGACATGGCAAGATTAAGTGAACCAGATATTCGAGTGGGGCCATGTCAAGAGTCTGGATATAACAGGAGAAGGATTAATAAAGTAGCTGGTTATTTTCATTTTTATTTTTTAAGCAGTAATGGCCGAAATCTAATAATTCAGCTGACCGGCTAGAAAGTTGCGGGTTCAAACCACTCTCTCAACACTCCCGACACTAATAAGAAGAAACGTTGAAATTTCCAGCTAAATCATTGGAGTAGTTTTTTTAATCTATAAGGGAAAATAAACATTCGTTTATATATTTATTTATTTATCATAAACGCCCTGTTGAACTTTCACGTATATGTGTACTTAACATGATATACTGCATGATACAGAGACACAGGAGTTTTTTAAAGTTTAGATAACTAAATCTATATAAGATAAGAAAAGAAAGAAACAATAGTTTTAAAATTGCAGATGGCATACAATTAATATAAAATAACGATTCAGGTTCACAACATATTATAATCTACAAGAAAACAACAGAAGAAAATAAAAAAATATATGCAATCGCTTTTAAAATATGCTGCATAAAACTGATATTTAGGTATCTCTTGAACACAGGCAAACTTATAAAGTATTTCGATATTTGAGGTGAATTTGTTTCCAAGTGTGTGAAAGCGAGAAATAGGTGCATGTATGTGGTAGTTGGTACTGAAGTTATTGTTGCAGAATAATATACTTTGCCTAGTTGCTCGAGTAGGTACTCTGAAATCTATAAGTTTATATATTTATTTTAAAATATGATCCTACGTTGAGCATACCACGACTTCATTAAACTACTGTCTTCCATCTCATCGAATACTAGATCCTTGTTCCGATATAGCTTTACCGAAGTATGTAATAAAAAAACTTCAAACAAGATGGTATTTCAAGTTTGTAGAATAAAGTAAGTCAATTTGTAAAATAAATCGTTTCATGAAGATTTGAATACGCAGAAGTAAGAATAAGAGTTGTTACAACCTGAATGGCATGTAAACAATTCATTTATCAAATAAATTACCCTGGAAGCCATTCTCAAGCTATCTAATAAAATATAATGCGTTATTTCACAATGGCCATACAGTGATTAATGCTTAGATAGTTGTAATAGAATATCTAGACTAAAGATGGCGACGGCCCTTTGAAATTATTGATACAGCCATTACGGCATCAATATGTATCTGGCTACCTCACACGAGGACGGGGTGCGTGTGATTCGTGTGAATGGATCGGAACTTGTTTTCGTGTGAAAGTCAATTTGTATTAATTTATTCCTTACACCTATTCCTAAATTATATCCCGATAAAGCAACAATAAAGGGAGTAAGTTAGATCTAAGTGCTACTGTGATGGATGCAATGTGGTGTGAATTGTTTCTTTATCATTGGCGTAGCGGACTTTTTGAGACTTCGACCAAGTCAAGATAATGCTACAAATTTAAAATATGTGTATGGAAAAAACAATAATTTTAAGGAATAAGTATGGGTCTTAATCTCCTTTCTCCTGTTTTGAGCAGGTACAATAATTTATAAAAAAAGTACATACGTAATACCCATTCATTCTACACTCTATCCATTTAATTACCTTTCAGACAGAACATAATAAATCCTTATTCCCTAACTTAGCGGTATAGTATGTACATAATTAATTAGTGTGATCTATTTATTAATAATTTTTCAAATTTTTGATCTTCTTAGATCTCTAACTTTTCCACCCTCTTCTTGCAACCCAAACTAGCTATAGGTACAACTTTTTTCTTATTTTTCTTTTTTATATTATAGTAATGTATAGATTCTATGTCCGCAAACTGTAAAATTCACCCGCTATAACACTGGGTCATCCCTAGCATGGAGGGTGAAATATCACAAAAAACCACATGTACTCTCTAATCAATAAAATAAAATAAATAATATTGTAATTTATTTATTTAGTACCCATTCTAGTTGAATAAGTGAAATGTAATATTATTTTTTATAGAATTAATATTACAATATATTTTTAAACATATTTTAAATTAACAAAAAATAAACTAAACGGATAATTTTTTACAACCGTTTATTAAAATATATAGGTACATTCTTTCTTTTATCTTTTTTCAGTTGCAGTTATTTAACACTGTTTGGGTTTACTAACCACTAACCATATTATTATATATTATTATATTATTGATTTTAACGAATTACCTACAGACAAGTAAATTAAACTTTTTTTTCTGAAATCAGTGATTTCAAAAACAAATCATTAAAATTCGTAGTCCTATGTCGGTATTATCATTTATTCCTCCGACATTGTTGGAAACTATCTTAGATTTTGCATGATAATTTTACAAAAGTTTAATGCGATAGGTGAACGGTAAGTATACGATACGAAATACATAGTAAACATTTACAATTAGGTTAGAACTCAATTCACAAACTTGCCCCGGGTACTTTTTATAAATTTTGTGAATGCGTAAATGTTTTAGTATAGTTTTTTTTAAAGGCGTTGCTGTCGTTATTCCTAAGGAGTAAGGGATGAAAGAGATTTGTCTGGGAATCCACGGACCCTCTCAGCCACAGCCCCGCTGGGAGGGGGGCAGGGTTCCCTCCCCCCTCACGCCCTCTCGGCGGGTGCGCACATATTTTGGCGATAGGCGTAGATAGATCTTTGGGAAAACTTTGATCATGTTGTGCCTGTGGAAAAAAACATTAAATTATTTTCATACTCGTAAGCATAAATAGCTTCGTTTAGACCACGACAGACGAGCAACACATGAGCCATACAAGTGCGAACAAATAGTAAATATTTTTTATACATATATATATATATATATATAAAAAATAGGCGACAAACGACTATAATAACGGTGGTTTGCTCGACACTCACATTTCAATTATTTCTGATGAGAACGTATTACTAAAATCTCGAATGTTTCTAGAAGGATCCCTACGGACCTATTTAACCCGGAGTTATTTATATTTAAGATTAATAAAAACAGTACCACACAATTAAAATATTTTATTTAAAATGGTTTAAAAAAAATTAATATATTAAATAAACGCTTTGAAAATTTTGTAAAACGTTTTTCAAACAAAAAAAAATTAGCGGTTAGCACCAGATTTCATTAGCGGTTAGCACCAGATTTCATTAGCGGTTAGCACCAGATTTCATTAGCGGTTAGCACCAGATTTCATTAGCGGTTAGCACCAGATTTCATTAGCGGTTAGCACCAGATTTCATTAGCGGTTAGCACCAGATTTCATTAGCGGTTAGCACCAGATTTTATTAGCGGTTAGCACCAGATTTCATTAGCGGTTAGCACCAGATTTCATTAGCGGTTAGCACCAGATTTCATTTGCATTAAAAACTTCCCGAGGGATCTGTCAAGAAACATTTGAGTTTTTAGAAATACGTTCATCAGAAATAATTGAAATGTGAGTGTCGAGCAAACCACCGTTATTATAGTCGTAAACTAAACACCACGAAGAGTTCGATTTTTAGGTTTCCTTTGGTAGGTCCGTCCGAATTTTATTTTTACACGACTTCATCACTTATGTCGTAAATATTCCCACTTTATTTTAGAGATTTGATAGGGCAAATTCAACTGCAGGTCCGTCCAATACACCAGGGCTGCGCTTCGCATATTTTTGTGTACGGCTTCGTCGTTAAGATTCTGGCTTTATTTTTGTGTATTATCTTGTCTTAAGCAATAATTGAACACTAATAAAATATCAGCATATTTGAGGTCTGGACGAAGCAAATGAACCCTTGAGGTGATTTTGCACAAAAACGGCGCTATACAAGTCATCCAATTATTATTATTACTATGCATAGTGAATTACGCACCAGTTCATGTTCATACCGAAACATTGCGTTATTTTTATTTAATTTTTCTTATTTACAGTTTGTAAAATAAGTACCTGTTAAACAAACATGTTCATAATCAGTATCTGTATGCCTTTGTAGAAGTGTTTTGTGAATACCTCACTAGGAGAACCCGTGCTGAGGTATTCGCATGTTTTAGGAAAAGTGTTATTTACCGTCATTACTAAAAACACAGCATTGCCATTGCGATTCTTAATATACGACGATACTGTGGTTCAACCTATACAGGCAGTATTGTATATATATTAGGTTAGTAGTGGTTACATCATAATAATACACAAGTCAGTGAAAAGAAAAGGATACTACATGAAGTGTACTTAAAGATGCAATTAAGACGAAATAGATTTTTTTAAGTAGATTAAGGCATTAACAATATTACCGAATAATTATACATTTGGGTGAATCGCCTTAGACGAAAAAAAATAATAATTTTTGGGTGTTGTGTTGTCTTAATATTTCATTTAATGTTTTCTTATTTATCATTTCAAAATTAACTTCATTTTTTTGTAATCTCGATGTGTAGAATTCTTTACATTAAATTCGCGTCTGTGTGATATTTAGTGTCTGTTTATGCTACGTTTTGTCGATGGGTTTTATGTCGAAACAATGGGATTGGGTTAAAATATGTAAAACATTGTAATATTATTGTATCCTTAACTTTTACAAAATTCACATCTATTCGACACCTCTAACAACTCGAAACATTGCAATTCATCTGAATTAAAACGCAATAAATCAATCTATCAAAACACAAGTGTTTTTAAAAACAACACCTCTCATCATCCATCTCTCTGTGTGCGTGTCCCTGCGCAAAGAAACGAAGGACTTCAAGAAAAGCAGTTTGCCTTACGGCTTGACGGCAGAAGTCCAGGAGACTATCTCACGGGGTCCAATAATTGTACAACAATAATCTATTCAGTAGAGCTAAAAACGTAATGTACACGGCATTTCGTACTAGTATTTCTATTGGGGGTTGTGTTGTTTCTATTCAAGAGGCTGTAATTTTTATTGATTAAAATATGCGCCGCTCTCATTGTTTCTTTGATAATGGAATCGAATTAAAATAATATATTATGAGAGCTGCCAAGAATTGGGATTTGGGGGAGGCGCAATACGCATCAAATGATTCCATGAAAAAACAGAACATTGAAGAAATGTTATTAAACGATATGAAAAAAACGTTATCTCTGGTTTTAAATCTTTAATGTTTTTTTTGTTGTTTAATATTAAATCCGCACAAGAGTCCGAGCTGCTCACAACCGTCTAGGGATAGTGACACTACGGCATCCCCAATTGGGGTATTTTGTGAGGCTGAAGGTAGTGGGGAGGGGAAGGAGATGGGAAAGAGGAAGTTAGGGGTATACCTGGCTATTCAGATCTGGTCACCAATCAAGGCTAAAGCCATTTCAAGCAACGTTTCAATTCTGAATTGTGGTCTTATCCCAGGGCGATAGTGAGAGTATCTTCCACTCTGGGGCGTGCTGCAAGTATACTACATATTATTTTGAATAAATTGGGAAATAACAGAATTAATTACATAAAATTTACTTGCGCACGCCAGGATTTGAAGCTGCGACCTTCGGTTTGCTAGTCGAGAGCTTAACCCCTCGACCTCGGAGGCCGTCAATCTAACATAACCTATTATTTTTTCATCATCTATTTTCTCTGTTCTGCTTTATCCGGTTAATGACTACAAAATGTATTTAAAAATAGACACAAGAGGCTTTTTGAAGAAGATAAATAAAGTAATAAGTACCTTACCCGTGAGAAATAATCAAAGAAAATTAATTTGTTTCAGCTACTGTGATGTAATTTGTTTCGCTTTATTCTTACTTCCTCCTCCAATCATCCATTTCGGAAATCAAGCATTAAAGTTTTGAAACTGAATCGGTGTGGAGTTTTGATTGCATGACCAACAATTAGATTCAATTTTGGCAATGCCTGTCACAAAGCAACAACTTTACGAATATAAACGACATTATGACTGTTCAAATTACATCGGACATCCGTGTAGTTCCCTAAAATATCTGCTTGTATCGTGTCTGAATGGTTTTCGAATATTTTATCGAGTTTACAATGCGTCGTTAAAACGAATGTCGCACGAGAAAAATGCAAAAGTTTATTTATTAATTCACACTGCCGGGAATACACACAAAAGGTTGATTTATAAAAATTACGATTTAATTCGTTACTACGTCCACGGCGGGAACGATCACTTGTCGTCCTGTTTGACCGCTCTGGTACAGCGAGAGGAACCAGTTTCGGTCTAAGAATATTTGAGATTAAAAAAAAATAATGCCGTAAGAATGCTTAAAAATTACAACATGCTACTTAATTTATTTATTTTGTTAGAAAAGGAGAAAACAATGTAAGCAAATAAAATTACAAAATAACAATAAAAGTATGATTATCAAATAGTCCAGTTGCCCTGTACAAAATGTTAAGATACATTTATCTGTTTCATTTTTTTTATAGCAATATTGTGTTGTAAAACTGTGATGTGACATTTTTTTATATATATATTTTTATTATTATTAAAGCGACTATTTAAACATTGCACATACAAAATATGATATTAAATTGACTTCTGGACATGTGGAGAGTCGAGAGCGAACTCATGCTAACACAATCTCACATATCTAATATGAACTAATAAGTGCTTAATTAAAAAAAAAAGTTGGTTAAAAATATTTTTTTTAGTTCTTATTTAAGTACTTAGATAGAAAAAAGATACATAATGTCGTTGATAACATTATGTTAAATTTTATTTTTTATCTTCGAAAAGGCTATTTTATGCTTATGAGAGATAAGGATCTAAAGTCACTTTTTATTTCAAGTTTAAAAATGGTTATTTTTGTTCATAATACTTGATCTTAATTGTTGTTACTATTTAAATTTAAATTTACGAATCTGTTGCGCGGTTTTATTTCGATTACTGTGTAATAATGTCTAGCCATTAAATAAAGATTCGAAATTTTTAAATTGGAAATTCATCGTCACACGGCATATATTCTGGTCTAGTAATTTCTATCACCTAAGAAATTCTAAAAATATAGTCTTATACTGATTTATAAATGTGGAAATTCTAACTATAAAATTGTAAATGTTCTCCAAAATGCCCTGGAAAGAATCTCAGACTTGTGATGGGACATCAACAAACCATTCATCTGTTCTGAATGCAATTAATAATGTTATCCAAATTGACCCTGGTAATAAATTACATCTTCGCGATTCTTTCAAAGATAAAGAAACCATCCTGTCACTTCTAATGCAATCAACAATGTTTTCAAAATTTATTTTGACAGCATCGCC
This sequence comes from Hesperophylax consimilis, assembly GCF_061612785.1. NCBI lineage: Eukaryota > Metazoa > Arthropoda > Insecta > Trichoptera > Limnephilidae > Hesperophylax > Hesperophylax consimilis. Next base: position 1,844,036 of record NC_142839.1, on the reverse strand, counting down.
ATTCCATTGCAAAAATATTATGTACTAAATACACAATTTGGCTGTCCTGAAACGGGAATCATTCCCAGTTGGACAGACAAAGGTTCATTTTGTTTTGCATTGTTATTGTTATGTATATAAAATAATATATATAAAAAATAAATAAATAAATACATATAAAGTAAATTGTATTTCTTAGTCCTCCTCACTCGTTTTTAATGTTTTTTTTAGAGGTTTTTCATTAATCTCTTTCACCATATTTTTATTCTTGATTTGTAATAATTCAAATTTTCTATTCGCTTTATATCTAGGGGAAGGATGTTGTGGAGTTTCGTCGCAAAATAAATATAATTTCTCTGTCCGAATGTGGTTTTATGATCTAGTATTTTTTATGTAATTGTGATTTGACTTAATTTAATGAATACGCAGTATTGTAGAGGATTCAGTATTTTTGAACAGTTTCAATAGCATATTAGCTTCATTAGCTTTATACAGGAGACCCTAAGGAAAATAATTCTCCTATGACATCTTTGGGGATGCTGTGTTAAATCTCTTTTTAGGAAAGGAAGGAGAGGATGTTCTTGGAAGGAATAAGGTGTGAGAGGTGGGTAGGAATCTGGGGGTCAGTATGTCCAAGAGTGACGGACGTATCAATCCATACCAATCCGAGAGAGTTCTGCTGGAGAGGACAGAAGGTCTCCCTTAACCAGTTTTTCTCAATCCAACCTGCCACACAGTAAGTGAATAAACGCATCCGCCGCCAAGACTCGGAAAAACCTCACCACATTAACACGGTAAACCTTGCTAAGTCACCAAACGTAGCTAACCATTTAGGATGTCGGTTATCCAATAAATAGTTTTAGGGGCGGCGGTACCCATACCCGCCTACCAAATAAATATATAATATCTTGTAATTGTGTTGTAAGTAATTTACTCCTGGATTTTCTTGGATTGGAGACAGGCACAGGGAATAGTGCATTACCCATGTAGTAGATAATGTTTATATTTGGGGCTTAATGTTATATGTATGTGCCTGTCAAATTAGTAAATAGCTCTGAAACGAAGATTATTTATTGATTTCTTGGCGAAAAACACGAAACAATATTTAAACATTAAATATGTCACCCTTTCAAAAATCTAGAAGTACTACCATAGGTGTTCATAACATTCAAATAAGGGATGTTTTAGAGTACTTTCTGCGATCTAAATCAAATGATGTAAAACTGACATACGCACGTCTATCATTTATAAATCTGGATACTGTGATTGTTACAAGGACCGATCGTGTGAACGAAACCATTAGAATATCGTAATTACAGTGGAAGATACTCTAAGTATCTTACTACCCGCACTATCCTATTGACTTTCTTTTGGGTATGCTCGGAATGAACATCCTACGGGTCCTACGGATTCGTGGATGGTTTAAAAACTCACCAACACCGACAACATGGACTATTCTATCTCCCGACCTGCAGGACTAACTTGCCAATGGTCATACCTGTGGGGAGAGCAATCTTGGCGAAAAACACGAAACAATATTTAAACATTAAATATGTCACCCTTTCAAAAATCTAGAAGTACTACCATAGGTGTTCATAACATTCAAATAAGGGATGTTTTAGAGTACTTTCTGCGATCTAAATCAAATGATGTAAAACTGACATACGCACGTCTATCATTTATAAATCTGGATACTGTGATTGTTACAAGGACCGATCGTGTGAACGAAACCATTAGAATATCGTAATTACAGTGGAAGATACTCTAAGTATCTTACTACCCGCACTATCCTATTGACTTTCTTTTGGGTATGCTCGGAATGAACATCCTACGGGTCCTACGGATTCGTGGATGGTTTAAAAACTCACCAACACCGACAACATGGACTATTCTATCTCCCGACCTGCAGGACTAACTTGCCAATGGTCATACCTGTGGGGAGAGCAATCTTGCTGTTGAACATAATCAATTCGGATAGTGACATTTTTAGCATCAATGAAGCTGCCTTTAAAATTCAAGCACAAGTATTACTAGTAAAGTTGATATACCCACTCTTTATAATAATGTAAAAACTTTTATTTCCTAATGTATTTTAAAAACGCATTAAAACGAACAATTTTGTAATTTTTTTAAAATTAATAAACTGAATTGAATTGAATTGAATTCCACGTCTGTAAAACCACCATTCAGTATTGAAACGTTACTGGAAATGGTTTTAGCCATGTTTGGTGACAGTATCTGAATAGCCAGGTACTTCTCCACCTACCTCTTCCCCATCTCCGTTTCCTTCTCACTACCTCCAGCTTCACAACACATCCAAATTGGGTAAACCAGAGTCTCATTGTTGGACTCAGACACGTAGACACGTAAAAAGGCATTATTCTAACAAAATTGCTGTGTGTGCAAATTTAGCTATTAGATAGTAGTAGATTTAAACAAAATTTATCTTCTAGCACAATGCGTGCTAAAAACACTCGCTGATAGTTGACCGAAGTTATTTTTTTGTATTTTGCTTTCGTTTTAAAGAAATATATTATTTAAAACAGCGAATTAGTTATCCTGCATAATTTGTCACTTGTTAGCTATTCATTTTTGGTTGTACGGCGATGATATGGAAATCTAATAGAGAGACCACCTAGGGTGAGAAATATTATTAAGACAGTTTTTAGTTTAAATTATTTGAAGTTTCCCAAATTTAATAATGTTCGTAAATCGATGATATTTCACAAATTAGCTATTTTAATGTTCGCTTTCTATAAATGTTCACTTTCTAACCCTTTGCTTTTATACCCTACCACACTAGGTAACTGGCCAAAAACCTACCTTGACCTTTGGCTAAGTCCCAACGGTCGCCGACTGTACGCTTACCCAAGCACGGGTATAGCCGGGTACAGCAAACTAAATTTATAAAGGCGATAAATTAATATTTTCGAGTGGTCCCTGACTGTTGAATGGTTGTGTAGTCACAGCCGTGAGTAATTTGTCTTGTTTACGACTACAACGAGTGGACCTGGAGTTTGCCACCAAATATGTTATTTAACAACGTTTAAAAAAGCTATTCCTAGGCTATAATCCTTTGTAAAACACACTAAAAGTAAATATTTAAAAAACATTTATATATAATGTCTCTACCTTTCCATTAATAATAGGTATTGTCAGGATTTCGCTAATTTCAACACTATTTTATAATCAAATAATTAGTATGAAACAAATAGCACAGAGTGGCATATTATTTTTTTTAAATTAATTTCATGTTAAATCTTTTAGGATATATATGAAAATGATTTTGAAAATTTGGGATGAAAATCTGAAAATTATTAGGTTGGGGTAATTGGGTTTTTGGTAACGACCAGATTTTCTGTCAAGTTAAAAAAGTTTGTTAGGAAACTATAGATTATTCATTTGTATGTTTTATCTGTTTCCCTCAATTAACTCGGTCATTGGGACTTAAATATTTTGTATTATTTTTCTTATTCGGTCTCATATTTGTAATTCAGAATTAACAACATTATCTTCTTTTGTAAATGAAAATAAATAACTTGGTATAAACCACTATTTAATCAAATAATAGAAGGTTTCTTCGTCAGAATAAACTGATAATGAAAATTGACAACATTTATAAATAATTACCGCCTTTCAGCTTTTACATATGATAGGTACTTATAGTACAAGAAATATGAGTAAATAAGTTATACAATATTGGAAAGAGGAAAATATGTATAACAAAAAAAATATATATTTTACCTTATTTATATCTAAGTAACTGACTTAAGATAAATGAGATACACAGTGGAGATTAAAAGTATATATAAGAAAGTCAAACGAATTTAGGCAAATAATAATATAAGTAAGTGTTTTTTTTTTGTGAACAGATATAAATATATTTTCACTGGAATCTCCTGTGTTGGGGATTTCATTAACATATTATTAAAATTTACTAGTATAATAACTAAGTGTGTAATAAGTTTAAATGTTTTTTAATCATAAATTGAACTGGCAACACAGATAACGAGATGCTTAAAACACAAGTAAAAACAATTACACATTTTTCTTTTTATTGATACAATAACATACTTATTTTCAAACATTATTTCATAATGTGGTCCTCACTGGTTGCTTTGCACGTACGAAGCCCCTACAAAATTAGTATACCTATCCACTAACAACGTAATTAGAATACTTTTCTGAAATGTATTCAGCTGAAATTATTTGTTTAAAACCTTTGAATGGAGAACTCACTAAAAGATAATAAATGAAGAATGTTTTTTTTCCATTTTACTAGCTTGTTTCAACATCATTAGGTATAATATAAATATCCCTACCGTAAATGAGCCAATTTTCTAAGCATGTCCGCTATCTAGTCGCATGACCTCGATGACTTCTTCTGGTCCCACCTCGTTAAGCCACCAAACTGCACCATGCGGTTACTTCACCAGAGTAATCCTTACAAACCAGTTCATCCTGATTTCTTAGTCCTTAGACCCTTAAATCGAATGTCGATTCTTTCCTTACGTTACTTTGCCGGTTTCTGATGTTTGTTTACATTTCAGTCCGGTCATAGATCATTGTGCTTGTATGAACAGAAATACCCAATATTCGTAACTATCTACGAAGGTATCTTCAATTTTTGAACTTTGAATTAATTAATATAAAGCGGTGACGATATAAAATTCAAATAGTAATAGAAAAAAATACTGATTGCATCATAATTTTTTTTAGTTTTTACAGTTCTGTTTGAATAATCAATATGCATAATAAAAATAGTTTTTCTTTCGTAATAATGATTTAATTGACCAACATAAGGAAAACAATGCGGTCGTATATGTTGTGTCTAACATTATTTTATCTATTTATTAATATTTCAGAAGATTCTCATGTTTTCATATACAAAAGCTTCATCTTGACAGTGAAAGTTTATCCTAGCTATGAAGCAAATTTCGAACGGTGACCTCTGGCATCATGAAATTTTCCCTTTTTAAATCTGGAATTTTTGGTTGAGCGTAAATTTATTTGCAAAATGAGCTATGGAACTTCATTTATCATTCAAAAATAAGACTCAATGTTTGATCTCTATTATTTTTAATAAGTTAGAAAAATAATTCGAATATCCTAAGATAACAATTTCGAAGATTGTTCACTTCAATGGGTAACATAAAATAGTAAACAGATCAATAGGTAGAAAGTTTGTAGCAAGTTAGTGCGCGTGAACAAAGCTAGGGTTAGACAACCGGCTACCGGATTTGATAACCGGCCTTTATAGATTTGTATTTTAATGTGCATTATGACTGAAATGTTTGGTCAGGATTTGAAACGCTCCAACACTTTCGTTTGGACCCGGACCTTCAATGGGGCCTTAACAACAATACAATGTATAAAAATTAGATTTGGGAAATTTAATTTTTTGGTTAAATGAATTCACCGAGGTACCAAATACCGATGCATAATGGCCGGGACCTTGGGGCGTGAGGTCACAGCACGAAAGGGTTCTCCACTTTTAAAACGTATTTACCGCACTAGCAAAAAAATAACGCAACGTTTACTTCAAAATATAATATACACACAAATTTCATTCTTTTCAATACTGACTAAAAAAATATATTTCAACAGCATGAAAAATCGGAATTATAATTTGCGGGTGATATTATTTGGTTTTGATGCGATAAAAACCTTTTGATTTTCATTACATTTAGCCAATATTTCAAATTAAGGCGGAGTTCTATTTAATAATGCAATATCATATGTTTTCGGTTTGAAGATTTGATCGCTTAGAAATATTAACTATGCTTTAATTACATGCTGCGAGTAGAACACATATTTTCCTTTAAAGTCTTTAATTCAAAAAATGAAGATTTTCAGAAAAAATTCCTAAATTTTTTATTTTTTATGCCTGGATATCGCAAAATAAAATACAATACACTTTGCGATATTTTTTTCAAGCATTAATCAAAACATGCCGCTGGTGTAAGCGGGAATTTAAACCCTTTCGACATCTACATAAGGAGTGTTATTGTCAGAAGTCCGATTCCAAATGTCACACTACCTTTAAAATATGGAATGTATTTTAAGCTTCCAAGCTATTAACTAATTTTTCTTTTTTATTTACTAAATGAGTAGGTACAAATAATTTATAAATCTTACTGTCTCGAGTCAAACATTTGAATGAAAATCATTATCATTCTCATATCTCGACAATTGGCAAAAATTATACTGCACCGTTGGCCTGCTGAAATAGAGAAATAATTAAGTATTTATATTTAAACATAGTAAAGAAACTTGAAGAAGAAGATTAAGTATGTTGACAAACACTTGTGTCAAATTATTTGTTTTATTTAACCCAGTCAAAACCTGTAATATTTATGCACGAATGTCGTAAAATTCATTCACCGTTCTCGCGAAAGTTGATGAAATAACGATTTTATTTGCATGTCATACCTGCACTTCAATATAGTTTGCGTCTCTGTAGATGTTGATATTAAAACTTATTCGTCAAAACAAGTGGAGAACCATTCTGCACCCCACGACCATAATAGACAAGTTAGTCTAGTGTCTAGCCCCAACCATTCGGCCGATTGATAACTGGTTCAAATCTCGCATACATTACACTTTTTAATATTTAAAATAAACAAGTACAGTGGAAGTGTAAAGAAACGATGGGCGCATTTTACTAATTCGTGGGGTTTCATCCCGTTATTTATCGTCGGTTGTTATCGTAATAACAATGCACCCGAAAGTGCATGTCTAACAATATGTTATTTTTATTCTTCAGTCAGCTTACAAGGCTATTCCAGTAGTCCATCTTATAAATGTCTTTCTGAGTGCTTTTTATCTCGACTCATTTCATTGTGGCCTCCTCACGAAATTATTTATGGTCAGAAGAAGACTGAGATAATGGCAAATTCATTTAAATGTATGCAAACACGCTCTAACTAGGTTTGAGAATCGCGTTTTGAATGATCTATTTGAGAGCTTTGAGGGTGACAATGAATAAGAAGAATTTATTATGGAACGCCTCCGAAAATAGCCACGTAATTATTTACATGAGAGACATAAATAATTACGGAGATTATTTTAATTGGGATTGATTTATGGTGTGAACATTTTATCGTTTGAATGAATTAAGTTTTTTTTAATGAATATCAAAATAAACGTCATCTTATTAATTTGTGAAATCTGTATAAACACTTTCCCGTTTACTAATAAACGCGGTGTAAATATTACGTGGCGCGTAAGATCGACACAATGACAAACTTGACTTATTACCATGTAGTTTGTTTTGTTGAAACGGTATTAAACGAGGCACAAGGCTGGATTAGAAGATATGGTAAACATTTGGATGCCAAAATAAAATGCACTAATAACTGACTGACCGTAGTTTAAAACACTTAAGTCGTGTTTTGTCTCGACCACTTTGCATTTCGTCTGTCTGTAAATTTGTTTGTACATAAATAAGTATTATCTTGTCATGATGGTAGCCATGTTTGATAGTAGCTTTTTATTCCACGAGAGCGTACGAGCGTTGCGACTGTTGTAAGCTTTCAAGCCGGAGTAAATAACTTTACGCGAAGTCTACTGTACATAGAAGTTAAATAAGCGGTAATTTATAGAAATCATCACGGAAAATTTTGTTTTAAAAAAAAAACACAACCAAATTCGTTGTTTATCAATTCATTATGCAATGAAATGGTTCGATTATTTCTAAAGTCTTTACCCACGTGTTCCAAAACACAATGTGATTTCAGAAATAACCACTTGACGACTGTAAAGCAATCGTATTTAATTCGTTATTACAATATTTAAATTCTATCAACAAAACCCCTTGATTCTAACTGCCGTAATAATTCTATACTCTTTCTTCTGCAACTCTTGTTCAAGTCTCTGTTATTATTCTCCAAATCATCGCGTTTTATTTTCAAACAGTTGGCACTCGAAGAAAAACAATTGGCTATGAACGAACGTTTTTCTTCTCGGATAAAATTGATTTATGGAGTGATTTTTTTTTACAGCTCTTGAACGCGAAACAATAATCACAAAGAGCACACTTTGAACGTTATTATGTTTTAAATAACAATGTATTATGCTCTTGTTAACTTTTTGATTTTTGAACAATTGCCTTTTTTGTCTTAAAACATTGATCGATGGAGTAGTTTTGTTGTTTCGCCCATTAACTTTGCATTCGTAATGAACTTCGCGCACAATGAGGTTCGTTCAACAATTGAATTTTAATTTCTGTATTATTTCTAGCAAACGAGGTTTTAAACACGATGTGTTTACAGGGACAAATCGAAATCAATATTATTTCTGTATTATTGCTAGAAAAAAAAGGTTTTAAACACGATGTGTTTACAAGGACCAATCGGAATCAATATTATTTCTGTATTATTGCTAGCAAATGAGGTTTTAAACACGATGTGTTTACAGGGACCAATCGGAATCAATATAATTTCTGTATTATTGCTAGTAAACGAGGTTTTAAACACGATGTGTTTACAGTGACCAATCGGAATCATTATTTAAATATTGAAGACAATATTAGTGATTTCTAAACGAAAATCTGAAACAGAAAAATCAGAAAAGGAAACGGTCACATCTGGGGGGTTCGAGTCCCGAGTTTTCTGTTTCAGATTTTCGTTTAGAAATCACTAATATTGTCTTCAATATTTAAATATTACAATTTGAGATTTTACTTAAAAAGTTATTCCGAAAAATAAAAAAAAGGAATCATTATTATTTCTGTATTATTGCTAGCAAACGAGGTTTTAAACACGATTTGTTTACAGGGACCAATCAGAATCAATACAATTTCTGTATTATTGCAATCAAACGAGGTTTTAAACACGATGTGTAATATTATTTTCACATCACGTTTCTTTTATTTATTCAAACAAGGACACCTGCGTGTTCAGATATATTCTGAATGATTTTATTAGGAAATAGCCATGGAGTCAGTATCTTGATAAAAAAATCAGTAATAATTTTTCTTCGTGCATGCTCACACAAATTAATCTTGTCGTTTATTAAGTTTGTAAAAACAAATTGTTTATTTCTTGGAAGTGTATATATATAGTACTTTTACTTGAATTATTCACTTGCTAAAATCAAAACCACTTTTCAAACAAAACAAATAAGAATATCAGGATTTAACGTACAATGTCAAAATGCTTTAAGACACATTGAAATATGGAAACCGTCAAAAACTATATTAATTTATGTTTAGTGAAATCCACATATAAATACGTTCTTAGTAGGTACATTTGACGTAATATGTGAATATTTTCTTCGTTTTCATATGAACAAAGCTCCCTTGTCAGCAATAAAAAAGCTAATAGAAAAGTTTCGTGGCCGCAAATGCTTGGCGAAGGAGGGAGTGGCTGACTTTTCTAGCGTGACTTTTTGTCAACGATAATAAGGAATAAAAGCTCTACTCTATGGCGTGCTCGCCGGAATTATCCGTTAATCATTCGCTTATGGCGTAAGCTTTTGTCGCAGTAAAATACATTAATAAACCCTGAAAGCTCTTTCCATTGCCTGCCGCTTTTTCACCGCACGAATGTTTGCTAAACTTTTGTACGGCCATAGAAAACAAGACAGTTTCACGCAAATGTTGATGTGATACCAGAAAACATTGTATGTATACGTCAGCGTTTTTCTGTGACGATGAACATAAAGCTGGTTTGATCTTTTCAAAGACTACGCGATGCTAAAGGGAGGTTAATTCTTTGAAAGTAGGTACTTAAGGCGAAGCACTACGAAGTAATGCCAAATCACATGATGTTGGTTTGAAAATTTGAACGCTTATAAATATTTTATATGTTTTAATTAAATACTGCGAGTATAACGCATCTTGGTCTTTGAAATAACAGAGCATTTTTTGTAGTGTTTCAGAGTGTAAATATCTCTTACTTACGAATTCTTTCTCGGTTATAGTTTTATTGTTTAACGTGTGAAATTATTTTCTTTAGAAAATTATCCAAAAACATTTAAATTTTGTGCCTGAATTTCGTAAAATAAAATAAAACACAATTCGGCGATGTTTTTATCTTGCACATTCCATAACAAGCGGCTGGTGTTGAGCGGGAATATAAACCTTATCGCCATCTACATAAGGAGTGTTATTACTAGCGGCCCGATTCGAAATGATTATATGACGTCTTGCCTTAATTTCTTGCTTCCTCCAATATCTAGTGTCCGGAACGTCGGTGACCGCAGCTCTCCTTGCAACACAGTTAACTAAGGTAATTAAAGTGAATTCAGGATCCTCTGCAAAAGAAAACGACTAAATAAGAAGAAAGAAGATCCATATAGACTGGAATATAAATAGTCTAATACTAAAAATGCTTCTCTTTAATATACCTGCAGGACGAATGAGCGGACACCAGAACGAGCATCTTAACGGTGTGAGGCAAACACTAAACATCCATAGACATGAGGAATTGAAATGAGAAATCAGTATCCTGACAATTAGTATGAGGGCTGTTTCTGCAGGAGGCTAGAACTCCCAAAATTGTTATAGCGCTGAAGATTATGATGATCTTTATAACCTTGTCAAAAAGACAAAAAAATAATATTATTCTCAAGCGCCTCACAGCCCTTTTATTTTCGACAACACAATGTACCTTTTTTGAAGAGCAACCCGTCTCTCAGAAAGAGAATTGTAAACAACGCATTCGTAATACAATCATTATTATTAACCGATTGCTCTAAAAGTTATTCAAATGGGATTGTGCTGCACGTCGTATCCGCCTGAAATAACGCCAAGAAGATGAATTTGAAATACAAATACGACATGAATATTCAAAAAAATTAAAGCCAGCTCGGTGACTTTTGGAGTATCTCTTACAATGATTACTATGTAAATTGTCATGAGTCCACTTCACGTAAAACCAACGGATAGACGGAGAACACGGAGGGATCTAGTAACAACGTTCATGATACTTTACTCTTTTTTACAACGTTAGAATTAATTTAATTTTACTTTTTAAAAACCCAGAGTGCCATCTTTCAATCATATTCCTAAAAAAACTAGATACCTACGATGTTTTAGTTATGTGGTAAGTAAAAAAGAACGAGTCGAGTCTTGTGACATTCTAGCCTTTCTTTAATTTAATTCGACACTTTTTTAACCTTAACTCACAGAAGAGTCCCCGAGGGAAATAATTTCCCTAAGCTTCTATGTCATCTGCATCATGGAGATGCTGTATAGAGTATCTTTTTAAGTTAAGGAAGGAGAGGCAGTTCTGCGGATGAAAAAAGTACGATGGGTGGATAGGAATCTGAGGAATTCAGTGTATGAATCCAGCCCTCCGACTGCAGTGCAAGGCGATGGGGCGAGGAAGTCTGTCTGGAGAGGTTAAAGGATTTTCTTCAACGAATGCAGCTCTCTCGTGGTAGGCCGACCCATCCATCCCCAAGACCTTTACAAACTTCACCGTAATGAAACCGGGCACCTCTGCCAAGTCACCAAACCACCTACTGGGGTGGCAGTAAATTATGTTTATTTGGGGGGACTAAAGATTCTACATAGTTTCATCAAACACACAGATTTTTTAAAAGAATATCGTCGTCACGTATCCCATAATCCTCTGTTCGTACTAGGAGTGATGATCCTATGAAATGATTGTCTTGGCTACAGGAAGCATAATCTAATATTATGATACCACCATCTCATATAGGGACAAACTGACACTTGCGGCCTGTGGGAAAGATTGATTGAATGCGCATCTGATGGCTTCGAAACATTACTTTTTTATCATTTCGTACCAGTTGCAGTAGCAATTTGGGGACATTTTCAATTGGGGTTCGAACAAAGTTTAGAGAGGAAAATTAATTAATTTAAAACTCCATCCACATAAGAATTCATTCAATTCTTACAAAATTTGCAAATAATGCATCAAATCATTATTCAAATGTAAAAAAATGATATGCACGACAGCAGTATTTTTTTTTAGCAAAAACGGTTTTGTTTCAAAAAATAATTTCTATTTTTTATGTTTCGCTTTCATCAGAGGCCACTAGTCACAACTAGAAAGAGAGTCACTAACTAACCAATTAACAGTTTTGAGATAGTGGGAGTTTTCATTGCAATTTGAAATATCTAGTTAAAGGTGATAATAAAAGTTTTTTTAAATAATTATGGTTTTTTGCAATAGTTTTTAAGTTTCAGAATATAATATTTAATTTTCAGATTTTTAATTTTCCAAGTACATAAAACCAATGTAAAAAACTTTTTACTGAGTTTAATTATTTAATTAAATTCGTTGCTAAAAATTTTTAACTTATCTTGGTAAATACATCAAATATTGTATTTGAACACGAAGTGGATAGCTCGTATAAGCGATAAATATCCAAAAGGTTTTGTGACTTAAACCCGTGGCATAAATCGGTTTAGGGATTTTCACGCATTTATCCACTTTACACATAGAAGAGGCGTTCAAAATTAAGTAATTTGACGATTCTAACTTACTTTTACCAAAAAATATGCTTAAAAGGCTCCACGGCCACGAGAAATGACATTATTCGAAAGTGATACCTGGAAATTTTTTATAATTTCGTATGTCATGTGCACAGTGTATGCTAAAACATGCTAGCAGTGCGGCGCAAAAAATACCTCGCACTCTACAAGAAAGAAAATTATTCGTATGAAATATTCCAAAGGAATTATCTGTCCAAATGTGCGTTCTGGATTTCGCTCCTATGAACGAATTTTCTCATAGGCGGGTGGATTTATGAGTAAAGAGTTAAAATGTGGTAATATTATAATACATGTTTGTCTTTCTCGTTTTTGCTACTGTCTGGGAGTTACTGTCTGTCTGTCTGAGTTACTGTCTGTCGCTACTCGTGTACTTCTTGCCTTAGACAAAACCGCCACTGTTTCATATTGGTTTCGCTTGTGGTCCCAGGATACAGTTTGCCAAGAGAACATTTTCGTTAAGATAGCAACTCTACAGTTGGAGTGGGCACTGGAACTGGAAACACCGCCGTAATACGGGCATGTGCCTAGTTTAGTAGTCGAAAAACTTTAAAACACTTTTTTATGCTTGGCTGTCTTTTTGTCTCCCAGCGTGAACGGTACACTAGGCGGAGATTTGACATTTGCGGTGATGAATTCACCTCGGTAATGTAATTAAAAGTGCAAGTAAAGCCATACAAACATCCTTCAGGGCTATTACTCATCCTAAGGGTCACGCATGGACGCATGGATGCGGTTGATGTTCATTTCTGCGGTGTTAGATTTACAAAATATGCTTTCTTTATTGCTCGTTTCATAGTGACGCCTCGTATTCTGTGGTCGATTCTGTTCGCGGAACAAAACGAAATGTGTATAACTCGTGTTTGAGGGTTCACACTTTTATGACTGGCACTCGCGTTAGTTTGTCTTGTGGAATTTTAAGATGATATTATTTTTGGACTAATCCTTGTTTATTTTTTACCTTTCCTGGTATCAGGCATAAAACAGACGGGTATAATGGATACCAGGTCTGAATAACAATATGAAGGCATTGATACAGGATGTACGGCATTGGTGTTCGCCGAAAAAATTGCCTCAATAGTAAATAGTCTGCTACAATATGTAAATAAGACTAACGTCATCAGTCGCTTGTTATAAGTATGATTCACATGCGAATTTTAAAAATGCCCTTTTTGACGTTCATTAACTGAAAAATATACGTAATACTTTTGACATTTCATCAACGATGGAGGGTAGAGAAATATCACAATATATCGAAGAAACTTCTTCGTTTACACCACTTTAATACGTAGATGCAAAATCTACATGCTTCAATAATAATATTCTCTTCGTCAGTATGAGTCGTATACCATAGTTAAGTAGATTAACATCGGGTGAGGAGTTAGAGGGCGGGGGAAGGAGAGTAGAGGAGGAACCCAAATCGGCAGAAGAATTGACGAAAGAGTGCACGGAAAAAAAATGAGTATTGCTAATTTATTAAGAACCTCTTCAAAATATTCGTTATCCGGTTAAAGACGGGATTGCGGACCTTTTAGTTAGTGACGAATATATTATCATGATATAGGCACATGTGTTTCCTATTTCGTAATTATAAGTAAATTCCTAATAATCATGATAATATATTACTAATAAAATTAATGAAGATCATAAGGAATGTAGATACTAAAAATTTATCAGGAAACGGCCTGCAATCCCTTTTTAACCTGATTAAGAATAAATTGAAGAGATTTGCAATACTCATTTTTCTCCATGTAAGGGGTAGGGGGAGTTTATTAGTGAATTAAGAGAAAAAATGTTGAGCAATAAAATATTCAGAAGAAGATTGTGTGTAATTTTTTTGTAATCATTACTTATATTTTAGTTATTATTATTATTACTTCCGTTCTTCCCTTCCTATCTATCTATTCAAGTATTCAGGATAAGCAACTTATTTTTAGTCCTGTTGTGTGTTTTATTTTGAAAAACATTAGCATAAATCCAGAGTGCTTAAGTGCTCGACCATTTCAAAACGTATTGTATTTTTGGGATATCTTATATCCGAGATCATGTTTATAGTTTTTGTAATAAATCATATTTTAAACATAATATGTGGTTTCATCAATGCTGAACCAAGTCATCCCCGGATCATTTGGTAAAGGTTAATAATTCGTAACTCTGGTAAAGGTTACAAAGTAAAAAAATAATATCCCTGATTCTGTTGAGAATGTTGTTCATATGAGTTTCCGGCCATCCACATTCACCAACTGAACAAATAAATTGTTTTATATAATTTTTAACTAATAATGACAAACGTGGCTGAAAAATATCGCTAAGGTCATCAAAGTTGAGAAAGGTTGTCGCTTATTATAAATTTGTGACAATGTCAAAATAAAGTATAAAAATATATGTAAGTAAGATATCATCACGATTAGAATTTTTTAAATTACTGAAGCATAATATGATTATTTCAATTCCACTTAAGATATGTAGGTATTCCTGTCTTAATTTCCTGTCATTGTTCGAAAGAACTCCATCACATTAATGCAAACAAAATGGAATACAAAAGGTCGAGTTTCACTTCTCCCTTTGTTATATGTTACACTTTTGATGAAGTGAAGAACGAGAACATTTAATTATTTTTCTATTTAACTATCACAGCATCTCTTCCGCTGCTCCATCACGATAATAGTTTCAATTACTGCATTGGTAAGTTACTTAGAATTTAAAAAAAGGCAAAGCTAAAATACTAAACATTTCAAAGCCTAACAGAGAAAGACCTCAAAGTTTTAGGGTTTTGCTCTTTCAGAAATAAACAGATTTTCGCGACGTTAAATCAAATATTTGTAAGCTCATAAAATTGTTTACTTAGTTAATAGTGCATCATAGAAATATATAAGCATGATAAATATATTGCCAAACTTTATTCTGAAATGACGTAAATTCAGCATTATCCACTATCCACCCTTTGTTTGCTCAATAAACTTCAACAATAGATAAATGTTTCGAGAAGCAAGCAAACTGCATCGCACCACCACACGTGATGGAAATGAGAACCGATCGTAATGATGCCTCATTTGTATTCTTCGATTCCCTCCACATCTCCACAATGGCAGACACTGGCGAATAATCGAACTGGAACAAATAAACATATTTCAACATAGATAAAATAAACACATAAAGTCTGCCGCCATTGTCGGAGCTTTGCCGGTGGATTTAGCCGTTGTTTGTTTTCCCGATGGGATTTATTCATTTTGTTTTTTGCCATGCCACGGGGGAAGGACGGCCACTCGCCAGGGCCGCCAGAAGGGGTACTAAAAATACCGCCCTAAGTTATTAATAATGTACAGAAAAAATACCATATGATCCTGGTATTATCTGCATCCACGATAATATGGCTTTTTTGTTTTAAGATGCACAAACATTTGCTAGTAGTGAATAATTTAACACCCTTACAGTATTAGATATCTCCCTTCACTAATAATTATTAAAAGTTGTACCTACCCGTAGATTGCGCTACGATGGAGCTTTGCTTGCAAATGATTGAACCAGCGACCCCTTGGTGCGAACCTAAAGCTTTGAACTACTGAGCCAAGATCTAGTTTTATTTTATTTTATATCTATCTATTTATGTAGTGTAGTCCCTTAAAATGTTATTCTTCTGTATTTATTTCATTGTGGCTTCTCGTTATATAATGAATATTGTGAACACGACCTTCTCACAAACTTCTATGGCACTTTAATGGGTGTTTATATTGAATAATTAAAATTATTTTAATTCACATGAACGGAAATTTCTTCAAACCTCTTTTTAGCTTGCATTTTTAAAGATTTTATTATTAATTACATCTGACTAGATTTTCTCGTCAGTCTCGGGCGTCCGGAAACAAGTGTAGTATAAGCAGAAAGCTAATGAATCCACATCCCTTGGAGAACTCTAAAAATTTTCTATGTTCCGGTAACTAAAGCCAATGCGATACCTCACACCTTTTTAAAACACAGTAAACTACTGATATTAACCACCTATCTACCCATTTTCTTTAAACTTAGCCTAAAAAAATCCAATTTAGGACTCGATTTAATCGAAAACAAAAAAGTGATACCAAAAAATCAATTCCAAATGATATGTAGATTCACCCGTATGAGGTCTGTAAGATCACTATTAAAAAAAACAGCACAATTCATTCGAAAAGATTTCGCACACATGATTTACGCATTCTCGAATATACGAATATAAATAAAACAAATGCAATCGAATGAAGAAGCCAGTGGAGAATATAGAAGCCTAACTGAAGAGTTCGCCCCTTGGTTCTACCGCCCGAGTGCACCGCAAGGCTTGCGCATGAGGTCGCACCGGCCCTGCTTGTTAGCCCGGGCTGTTTGGGTGCCAGTCAATTTGAGAAATAAAGGAAGAACGGAAGAGCGTGTTACTTCTGAAACATTACGCACTTTGCTCCCGGCAGATCGGAGCACAATGGGGCGGCCCTAATAACTGCATGAACCATTTAACAGATCTAACATTATCAGTGTTACCTCTTTGACTGTCAGATTATAAAGAGGCAGAATCCGGGTTTTTTATTACATCACGTGAAGTTCTGTCGGGTTTCGATTTAATTTTAGACTTCGATCAAAATAAAGTAAAACATTTCGTTTACAGGTTAAAGGGCATATAAGATACGATTATTAGGCGGTAAAGGTATTTGAAATATTTTTTTTTAAAATCTGCTAAATAACCTATCGCTATATACGGTTCAACGATTCACTTTCACGAAAAACAAAACAAAAAATTATTATAAATTTTAGACGTTTTTATATTTTTGGTATATTTTAGGCATATTAGGCTATTGTTTGTCTTTCATAATATGAATTTCATCTCTAAATACAAGAATGATTTAAAATATTATTTTTAACGTCCGCCATGGTCGAGGGGAAAGACCATCGACTAGCGATCCCGGAGAGTTCAAATCCCAGCGTACGCAAGTAAATTTTATTTGATTAATATGTGTTATTTCACAATTTACTCATTTACATAATATACAGTATATTTGAGTGGAAGAGTGAAAGATACTGGTGTAAAACCACCTTTCGCCGTTCAATTGAATCGTCGCTTGAAATGGTTTTAGCCGTGTATGTTAACCAGATCTGATTGGCCAAATACTTCCCAACCTTTTTAATTTCCATAACCTTCCCCTTCACTACCTTCAGTCTAACAACTCACTGTTATCACTATGGTCTCACTGGCTTCAGAGGGTTGGGAGCAGTTGGAACTCTTACGTGGTTTCACATTAAAAAAATAAACGTTATGAAACTGAAAAGTTTGATATATTTGTAAGGAGAACTTTATCTTTCTCTTTATTCAATTAGCCGTTCTCATATTTTATTTGATAAGCTATCCCTACTATTTTTATATCTTTTTTTTTATTAAAACACAAATAACTTTGTTTACATCACTTTATTTCGATACAAAATCTCAACATGTTTCATGAACCAAGTTCACTTCATCAGGAGCACAAGTATACTAAAGTTATAATTAAAATTAGGTCTAGAAAGAAGAGGTAGAAGGAGCGGGGAGGGGTAAGGGTGGGGGAGGGTTGTTCAAAGTAGGAATTAAAATGTCATTAGACGGGAAAGACCGGGTAATTGGGAAAATATTTAAAATGGGGTTTATAATTTTTTTTGTTTATTAATAATATCTGCTTTCATATTCACGTGTTTTCTTATTTCTAAGATTTCAAAATTATTGATTTGAGATACCTTGTAACCAGAATGTAGTATTTTAAAACCTCTACATTCTGGTTACAAGGTATCTCAAATCAATAATTTTGAAATCTTAGAAATAAGAAAACACGTGAATATGAAAGCAGATATTATTAATAAACAAAAAAAAATTATAAACCCCATTTTAAATATTTTCCCAATTACCCGGTCTTTCCCGTCTAATGACATTTTAATTCCTACTTTGAATAACCCTCCCCCACCCTTACCCCTCCCCGCTCCTTCTACTTCTTCTTTCTAGACCTAATTTTAATTATAACTTTAGTATACTTGTGCTTCTGATGAAGTGAACTTGGTTCATGAAACATGTTGAGATTTTGTATCGAAATAAAGTGATGTAAACAAAGCTATTTGTGTTTTAATAAAAAATAAATAGTGCCATCACAAAGTGAAAAGCAGGTAGAAGTTTTCTTCGAAAATTTTTTATATCCTTTTGGGTTTCAATTCAACCGCTAAACAAACTAACATTATTAAATAATGTAATTTTTTTACTCTCTACCAACAAAAAAAATCATAATTTTTATTATATTGTTCACAGGTATTATTTAGAAACATTTCTTGTTATCTTTGGCGGTCCATGAAGCGTGATGCCAGCTCAAAATCGCAAGGCTTCTCCTTAGCATTTCGGTTTCCGGTGCTTTGTGCGAAGCCTTCTTTCTGGGGATTATGGGCATATTGGCCGTGTCAAGAGCCTGCAGAGTCTTTGTTGCCGCAGCGGTAAGCAGTGCAGTGTTTCCCGCAATAAATGCAATATTGATTATCGGTAGGACTTGGCCATTCATTGCACACACTGGATAGTTGTAGCTGAAGTGTTGTATTGTACCAAATATATTTTGTTTGTAATCCCTACACACGTGAAAGGTAAGATGAATAATTGAATGAATGTATGAATGAATGAATGAATTATTATTTTGTTTGCGGATGGATGAATGTAGTTTCATAAATTATGTTAAATTTGAGTTTCGTATAAAAAATTTTTTTCCGACTTTATATCCGGGTTAAATCTTTCCAAATCGAATGGGAAAATAATTCACCGACTCCAGATATATTCATATCGGAGGGTTCCGCTCGGTAGAACTTCTAATTGTATATGTATTTAAAATGACTGATTTTTTCATTTTTATGTATTAATTCTTTAATGATTTTACTATTATTGTAAGAATTATAATTAAAAAATAAATATGCTTTGTTTTGGACAAAGCAGTCTCACTAAGAGTAGAACAGGATCAAGTTTTAAATATGTGTGTTGTACCGAACATTATAGAATGTGATGGAATTTATTATAAAACATACACAACCGATTTACATAGCACTAAAATTATATTAAAAACAATTCTACTTAAACCATGTATACACATTTATAAAAACTTCTGTTTAAGGAATTTAAAGTCAGAAAACTAAATGTATTCACTGAAAATATAAACCGACTACTTTAGCTTATAAATAAAGAAATAACGAACATTATAACACACCCCCTCTATACACAAGGGTATTATAATTTTACATCTTATATATAACAATATGTGAAATGATTTATATGTACATTTTACATAATTTTCTAAGTAGGTACCGTTTTACTTATTAGCTCTTCTAGTAAACGATTAGTTATTCACATTAAGAGCCTTTTGTGTACTACGCATAAATCAATACATAAAATTCTAAGGTATATTTTAATAAAAATTAAACATTTTCATCACCAATTAAAAAAAAATTAGATGTGTTTTTAAAAATGATTTTTTTTTTTTAAAGAAAGACAACATTGACGGGTTTTGAATAACCTTGTAATATTTGAAATTCTCCTGCTAAAATCACAGCAAGTTGGAAATGTTGCATGTTTCGTGATGGAGGAATTTGAGACTTTGGACTTTGCCAAACGAGGAATTGAACTCATCACGCCTGGGCGGGAAAGAGACCCGATGCAAACTCAGTCACTGAGCACCAGTAAATATTTATTGTATTTCTTCGGCATTAAGTATACGACAGTTTCTTGCCATTTTATTTTTCAATTGTTTTTTTTCCATAAGAATAATAGCAATCTGTAAGTTATCCTTGCCAACCATTTTTCCTTATTTTTACTCATCCTGCTCTCCATCCTTAAAATCTGCAACCTTATTTTACATTTCGTAATTATTTATTTATAATATAAGTTAGTTTTAAAAAACACAGGGAATGATACCGACGTGGCGAATTATTAAAATATGTTAAAACATACTGTGAAAAACAAAACAGTAAATAATCTACATGAACACTTTTTAGTTGCTTTATTTTTCCCAGTACCTACGTATGTTTTTATTTTCGGCCTTTTCTCGACAATCCTGGATCCATTGATCGTGGATCAGGATCGACCCAGAATACAAGATGCTCGTTGACTTGCATTCGCGATATACCACCTTTCCAAATCATAACGTTGCTTAAAATGGCTATAACCATATTAGAAAAGGGAGGTAGTTCTCAATCATCCCCGTATTTTCTCACATTGCCTTCAACCTAACAACATTCCTCAACTTTTAGATTCCATAGTTTTACCGACCCGGACAATAAGGCTTCATATATGCTATGTATTCGTAAGGTGTAAGGTATTTACACTGTTGATGGAAGCTTAAAATTACATTCCACCCTATCAATAAAAAATAAAATAAAACGATTAGTTACCTACGTACAATTCCAATGTAGTGAGGCCACAGAAGGTGTCGGCTTGGTAGCGGTCACACAAAGCTCGGACAGGTGGGTGTATGGCTGTACACTGTACAGTGCATGATGCCCTATGATATGCCTGTATGGCCCGGTATAGATGTACAAATGACGGCCGTTGCTTGTGTGTATAATTCAGTACCTAATGATATAAAACCGGGTGTTTATGAAAAAGGCCGTTTGGAGTTCCTCGCGCTGCGGGGCGCCTACTGCCGGACTACGCTACTACCGTCGTCTACACGGACAAACATGAGGATTGCTAATTTATTAAAAATCTATTCAAACTATTGGCAATCCGGTTAAAAACGGGATTGTAGGCCGTTTTTTGATAAAACTTTAGTACCTTCCTAATATAATGGAACACGTATTCATGCGTCTGCTTTTGCATAGATAATATACACATATAGACATCGTCATAATACATTCGTATTTTACTAAAAGTTTATAAGGAAACTTATCAATTCTTACGCTAAGGATTCCGAATAATTTGAAGAGATTTTTTAGCAATATTGATTAGTTATTAGTCTCTATGGATCTGAAGCCATAGTTCACATTTAATTTTTGTCATTAATTAAACAAGAGTACTGAAAAAAATAAGATATATTTGGAAGACGATGGGCAGCGGAAAAATAAAAAAAGAAGACAATATTAGCGATTCCTAAACGAAAATTTGAAACATCAGAAAAATATACGGTCACATCTAGGACTCGAATCCAGGATCCTCGCCTTACCGGGGCCCTTGAATTGCCTTACCAGTTGTACTTATTATATGTTTTACCAAAAATACCTACGGCTATTTCACAGTGATTTTAGAGGTTCAGTTTTTCCGGTTAAGGGGTTGCGTCTATCTTATAAAAATTTTGATTAAAAATAGAGCAACTCTATTACTGTCAGTAGATGTGTTGTCTACTCAAATGACAACTATTTATATTACAAACTGAACGGATTTAGCATTTAGCGCGGTAGTAGAAAAACTTTATCCAAAAATGCTTTTATTTTACTCGTCTTTGCGATAAGCGTCTTCAATTTAAGATTAGCAACTTCACAACCATTAACAGAGATGGAAAAATAAGGATTCGACTCAACTTTGCCATATAATACTTCCTCGACGAAGACGAGGTTCAAATTACTTAAATCACGTATTTCATCAAGACAAAGTTCGGAAACCATATTACTGATGTATGTTTTTGTGCAATTTGTCATTGGAGTGAAGTTAGTATGTAGGTATTGTGTTATTATTGAATCATAGTCTGTAAACAAATGTATCAAATAAATAACTCCGGCTCGAAGGACCAAATTTGCGGGTCACGTCTGGGCATGAGACGTCCTCCTTTGTGGTGAATTCTTTTTTTCGAGACACATAGAGCATTCCACCACACATTTTCATTTTATCAATAATGTTAATAATCTATAAAAACAGGATCTACTGTCTTTATTTTACTAGTAAAATAATTAATGAATTAATAATTACGCTTGTGTTGTAACAGTGCACCTTACGGAAACACTATCGTTTTAGCCGCGGATTCCTCAACTCCCGTTTATCACTCCAAACATCACACCTCCTATCTTGTTGAACACGGCATTTGGTCTTCCCTCCGCCGAGCCTGGCTTTATCCAGCATTATTATTTATCGTCGGAAATGGCTTCGGCATTAGCTAAAAGCTTTCAATGAAAAATAATGGTCCTGATTATGGATATAATAAAATTCTACGCTGGGACCGATGATAATTTTATGCGGAGCTGTGTGACTTATTTTTATGATTCAGGTTGGACGTGATGTCGTTGGGATCTTTTTAATCTTATGACCCATTTTTTGTCTTGTCTCAAAGAGCAGCGCTGTCTTGTGGTATTTTTAATCGGAGATCTGATTGCTCTATGGTTGCCCATTTCTCATCATTTGGTCCTGTTTTTCTGGTTTCAATGGGGAGCATAAATACATTTAGGCAATGGAAGTCTATGAAGCGTTTTAATTTAGAAAATACCCTCTTCAGTGAAATCATACAGCGTTTAACTTGTTATGTGACAACGTTTAATTAAGAAAGGGTTAGCTATGAACTAACTTTAAATCAAGTTTTATTGATAATTGAAAATTAAGTAACAGAACCTTTATTTTAGTGATAGCAGTGATATGATAGGGTAGTTGGTTTCAGAGTAGTTTGGAAATGGTGAGAATCGGGCTCTAAACTTTAACGCACGGAATAAGCTCCCAAATGAAGTAAGGTTTTCATAATGCAATTTCAAAGCGCATTATCAATTTGAATTATTTCACTATTAAGCACGACATTTCATATTTTTATTTGTTTTTTTTTTCTTTTCAATCTGTTCTTCAATTTATTCCACTAAAACGCCTTAATTTATCCACGATACCTATAAATAGATACCTACAATTTAGCCTGGGCCGCAACTGTATGGCGAAAAAAAAATTGACTTATTTCAATAAGCGCTACCGATAAAAAGTTGTCTTAGGTCTTTATTGTTAATAAAAAATAAAAAAAGTCATTGAATGTTATCATTTTTAGGTTCCGTTTTGCGATCGAAAATTGATTAAAATACATTTTTTGTGAATTATTCCCAAGTGATAAGGTAATGAAAGAGTTATAATTACAATTTTCGAAATAATTTATTTAGTATTAAATGCTGTTTCAACATTAAGAATTTAACTCATAAATATTACAGATATCGTATAGAAATAAACGTAATCAATTATTCCGGTAAAGAAATCACGCTTAGTTTCACTTTTTGGCATATTTTTTCTGGAGATTATGGTGGTAGTAATAAGGCCTTCCCTGTTCTTCTTGCCACACACTTCCGAAGATGCTTCAGTTACAACCTTCACACAGCGTTCTACCGATTGTTGAAGGGGAATTTCTCAAATTTTATGAAAATGGAACTGATTTCTGAAGTTGGGTTAAGATCCTCCAGGTCTTGTTTTGTTACACCTTCTAAAATGGGAGTTTATGTGATCGGCGTATCATGCCAAGATATCATATCAATATAGCATTGTGTATTAAAATTCAATGTTGGTACTTTAAATGTTCGGAGCTCTGTCCGGGAAAACTCTCTGGCTTTTAACAAACGTCTTATCCCAAGTTCTTTGATGATAGGCGATTCATCGGTTATCATTGATAAGAGTAAATTTTCCGGATGAGCGTAGTAAGCATTTCGCTGTATTACGGGATAAATGATGGCTTTTAATTCGTCCGGAAGATAGCGCAAATAGTTTATCATATTATAAATATGCCTCGCACCATCTTTGCACGACCCATGTAGTTTTATATCAAACCACATGGGAACATATACCCTCATGATAAATGTGGTTAATATGACCAGATTTTCTGATGGCGTTGCGCATCCAATATACAGTCGTAGGATACGACTCGCTGTAGTAAGCCATCGTGCATGTGACATCACCCCTGGGTTTCTTCTGGCAATATCAGGATGAAAACGTCCGCTGGGAACTGTTTTGAAAATATCAAGCAAGTATTTTTGATCGGTGCTTAAATCAGCATGCAGGACATCGGTCGAGTACTCCACATCAATATTTAAAAAAGATTGAACTGGCAAATTATGACAATTATGAAGAGCCGAACCTACGGGGGCGGAAAAAGCACGAGGTCTAGTAGTTGTGCCATCTAACTTAATAATCAAATGGCGTAGAAGCAGCTCGTTGCAATGAAAAAGACAGATCAGCCACTGTACTGGATTTAAGTCTCTCTCCATCGTTCGAATCACACCACCAGTTGTTCCCGTGTTAACATTTGTACCATCACAACCAATTGCCTTTAAATGTTCAAGTGAAATGTTTTGACAAGCAAAGTATTCTATAATTGCTTTGGTTATATTAACGGCAGTGCCTGACCTAGGGGTAATATGGGTCAAGAAATGAGATCCTGGTTCCACGATTAACGATACGTATTCTTCAAGTACCGTGCTTTTATAATATTTCTGTCCTTTTTTATATTAACCAAAGTCTTGTCCTTTCGACTATCAAAAAATAATCCACTTACTTTATCACAAGTTTTTGATTTCATGAGTATAGAGATCTGGTACGCAGACGTGCGTGACGCAGCCTATTTTTATCAATTAATTTATTAGTATTATCCTGCGTTATTATGTTGCAATCATTAAAAACGGCAGAAGCGATTGCTGCACCAGCTCGATCCGATATCCTGAACCTGTCACAGATCTTGGAGAGAAATATAAAAGATGCGATTAAAATGAGATTTGCTGGTCGTCAGAAAAGCAGTGGTATTAGTCTTAAGTAACCTACTTGATTTTGCGAGTGGAGAAGATGATTTTGATGTTGAAGTGGAAGATAATGATACAGTGTCTACAAATTATTTTTTTTCACACACCTGGTCTTTTATTTTAGTGAGATCTTTTCTCTTTCTCTTCATAAATTTTTCCATTTCTTTCGTAGTCGGTGTATCAACACTGCCGATGAACATTTTTTTCTCACCTCTTTGGTCTTCCAAAAACTGTTTTTCTTTAAGGGAAACTTTCCCTGCTTTCGAACAAGTACAATAATTGTCTTTATATTTACAAGAACAAATATCGAACAGTCGGGAGCTTGTTTCCTTAAATTGAGATACTTTTTTTTTGAAACAGGAACTGCGGGCGGGAACTTTTTTGTGTCGTATTACTACAAAAATAATAGATTCTAGTTATATACAGTAAAGCTACATACTTTATTAAAGAAGATTTCATAAATGCACATGATTAAACTGATCCAGAATACTTTATAATGAGACTGAAAAAAACTAATTTTTAGCATATTTTCTCCAACTTTAAAGGCAAAGTGGAGCCTTAAGATATTTTTTGATTTTTTTAAAAGTATATTATTTTGATGTTTTAGATATAAAGACAACTTTTTATAAGTAGCGTCGAATGGAATTCTGAAGAAAAAAAAATCGGCCCACACTGTCCTACAACCTACCTAAAAATGTACGTATATAAAGCAGTTACTTT